>NW_021375881.1:0-330 GCF_001605985.2 Dendrobium catenatum
AAATTACATAATGTATTTTGGCTCAAAGTTAAGTCGAAAAAGGTCAAATTGGATGTTTTTGGAGTCCCCGGAACCGTTTTTCGATGTTCCGGATTCAATTTTGACACTTTTAAAGTAATTCGGGGCCTCTACGCCCAAGATAGGATTACATTCAAGTTTCACATCACGCAAAAAAAAATTCCACCGGCAGCAATGCATACTTTCGGACTCCTGGAAATTCGACGTCCGAAAATAGGGCGGCAACTGATACATCATCCAAAAAATTATCTTGATCGGGCACGAATCTCAAAGCAAAAATCAAGTTAGAAACTTCCAGAATTAAAATCAAGA
>NW_021375882.1:0-1254 GCF_001605985.2 Dendrobium catenatum
TTCTTCTTAGCAATACAGACAGCCAAATCTTCCTTCTGAACCACAGAATGCTAAATTGCTTCATGAGGAGAAGTAATTTCCCCTTCTTCTAATAGGCTATTCAATACATCAAATTTATTTTCAATAACAGTAGAAGAAAAAGTTTTAGGCTCCATACCAATTTTGCTTTTAGCTTCCTGTTCTCTGATCAAACCCTCCAGCTGCACTTCCGAAATTATTTCATTGCTTTTACTGAGATCAAAATGCCCATCAGACACATCAAGATCAGTTGGACCTGAATGCATTTCTTTTCCCACCTCCTTGAGATCAGCTTTAGTGTTCAATTCCACAGATTTATTCTTTACTAAATTTGTGTTTTTTATAATAGAATTACTGGCTGAACGTTGGAAACCTTTCTTATTGTTCCTGCAGTTTTTCCTCCCATAGTTAACATGAACCCATGGTCCATAGCTCTCTTTAACTTCTGAAGAAACATCAGTAACTGGCTTACTGATGACTTTTACTTCTTTCTGCTTTGAAGGAACTTCACCATGGCTAGAATTGACTTTACTATTTAAACAATCTTTTTTGAGGTGGCTAATTATACCACATTCAAAACAGAAATTTGGAATCCTTTCATACTCTATATTCTAAAAAAATCTTCTTGTGCTACCTTCCACCCAAACTCCAAGAGGGCGTTGTTCATCTAGTTTAATGCGCACACATACCCTTCCAAACTCCCATCTTCCCCACTGAAACATATTCTCATCAATGAGGAGGGGCTTCCCAACAAAGGATGCAATTCTACAGACATTCAATTCATCCCAGCATTATAAGGGATGATTTGGCATCCTGATCCAAACAGGACATGTCAATCCTTTTAAGGACGTCGGTGAGAAACTCGGCGACCATCTGTCTACTTCAATGATCTGTCCTCTAACAAACCATGGCCTATTAGCAAAGACTGCTTCCAATGACTATTGTTCATGAAATGAACATAATACCCAATCCATCCTTAATGTTGTTAGATGAAATTTCCCATAAGAAGCCCATTGCCTTCTCAATTTAGCACTAATTACAGGGAAAGGGATGTTACCTCCGAACACCTTAATCACCAGGGCATTATGTATTTTTTTTGAATTCTTTAATTCATCTTGCAAACAGAGCTTGACTGCTTTTCCTTCATTCGACAGATAATCACCAAGATTAATATTATCCTTCGTGCTCCAGGCATTTGATCGAACATTATTGACAGGTCTTGGAAGGTTATTAACT
>NW_021375883.1:0-267 GCF_001605985.2 Dendrobium catenatum
CGGGCAGTTTCTTTTTAAATTAACTTTTTTTTTAATTTTTCAGCTGTCATTTTTATCCAGAAAACTGCCGGAAAATACAGCCAAAAATATTTTTCCTGCCTGTGTTTTACTGTACAAAATTGTCAGAAAATGATCCGTTGCTGCCGGCAATAAGCGGTTTTTCTATAGTGGTTGACGAGGAAATTTCAACAAAGAATATTTCAGCTATCTTAATATAATATAGCCTTAAATGACATATCGGCCATTTGTTGAATTGAGTTTGAAACG
>NW_021375884.1:0-533 GCF_001605985.2 Dendrobium catenatum
ATTGTTGTTGAAGAAAAGCTGAAAATACAAACAAGTCCTCACATCTCACGAGCAAGATCCCACTCTCATATTGTCCATTTTGATCTATTATTCCATACTTTCCAGTTTATTATTATACTCGGAAATTTTTTACGGCTTTTTAAAAATATGTTTATATTACCTCTTTAAAAAAATTAATTTTTCAAACAATCAATTTTTCAGGTCATTTCTTTTAATTTAAAGTAAGAGAATATAAAATAAAATAATAAAGAATTTAAAATAATAACTGATCAAAAGTTGCTTTCATGAGTTTCATCATATGGCAGTGGTAGCTATGGCAGTCAAAATTAGATCATGGTTGGGTTCGGGTTCAACTCAGAATTGACCCGACACTAATTGACACAACTCAAACCCATCCCTTTTTTGCATATGGGTCACGCTTTTCAACCCGGACCCGATACGTGTCGGTTGCTGAGTTTAACTGACTTGAACCGCAATAGAGTGAGGCGTCAACGACTCGGCGAGTCGACTGCTAACTGGGACCTTGAGGCTGC
>NW_021375885.1:0-395 GCF_001605985.2 Dendrobium catenatum
AAACAGAAAGGTACTAACGTGCCTAAAGTCACTAGGCAGAGCAAACAAATTGGCCAGATTTCACCCTCTTCCCGTGCACTCAAGGATGTTCAACAGCAGATGGAGGAGATTTCCAACCGAATTGTCAACCAGAGTAACCACCACCCCAAGGACCATAGAGTCACTTTTCAAGCTGCCAAACCGAGCCAAGATAATCCTCCCTCGACCATCAATCTGTCCAAGCGGCAACACAAGGCTTCCAAGGCCTACATGGAGAAACAGCTTCTGCAGCTTGGACCGATCGCCACCTTGCCAAGGAAAAGGAGGAAGAATTTACAAGATGATACTGGCGGGGACTTTGTCCCCTTTGAGGAACAATGAGGCTCTTCCTTGATTCTTGTCCTTGGAGGCTAAGG
>NW_021375886.1:0-2704 GCF_001605985.2 Dendrobium catenatum
GATATATGAGTTTAAGATAGGTGGGCAAACTATGAAAGCACATGCATCAACATCAAAGTTGAGTAAAGGTGACCTCAAAACACTTTTAGATCAATGATCAAGGCTTACATTGCCCAATCACATATGTCGTTTTTTTATTTCGAAGGGTATATCATATCTAGAGGAGTACTATAGTATCTAATGTCTATAAGGATCAATGCCACCTTAATTAAAGATTTTTTATAGCACTAGCAACCTATGCCAGCGTGTAGTTCATTTTAGAGCTAATTATTACAATGCGAGGAAAAATGATATCTTACTCGTTTAACAATTCTGTAGAAGTTCTACAAATATATCATTTGGTTCGTATGCAAATTTATTAAATAACTACATATATTTATAAATTTAGAAGACTAGTTCATAAAAAGATTGTTTTAAGCTCGATTCCATGTGACAATATGCTATTTAGTGGTTGATGGAAAAAGCTAGGAGAGTTTATTGTTAATTACATCCTCATGTGGCTAAATCTCAATATGAGTGAGAGCCAAAATTGAGGAAGAAACTCAATAGTGATACTTCTAAAAAAATAACCATGGCCTAATTTGTAATGCCCAAGAATATCGTTTTGGATGACTCTGGTTGTAGATTGTAATTATTACCACTAGTAATATGAATTAAACTGGTTATATTTAATACAATTAATCAGCTCTGAATGTTTGTATTGATCTAGATATCCAAATTGAAAAAAAAATGAAAGAAAACAAAATTCTTTCACTTTAGATCATAGGGCGTGACACAAATAAACTTTCACTTGAGGTTTTATCAATTAAAAATCTTTGAAAAGCATTTAACCACAGTACCATCCAATCTTTATGAGGCATAATAGTTACTATTGTCAATGGAGACGGTTTGAGTAACTTCAACAATAAAAAAATATGAATCAATGCAAAAATTTTAAAAGAAACAACTATCATAATCTAGCTTGACAAACTCAGAGAGAAATAAAATATTGTAATTGATCCAACCCTATAGTTAAGAAATACAACCAACAAGAAGTTAGAAAATAAATTTATTGTTCTTATGAACAAGCAATATATTTTAGAAATAATTTTCTAAATAATACATTCAATAACCTCCACAATAAGGTTTTCAACTTCTAGAACCTTAGGAGTCAAAAAGAGATGGTTCAAGTTAATAACTCCTTCATTCTCTTCTAGAACCTTAGGAGTCAAAAAGAGATGGTTCAAGTTAATAACTCCTTCATTCATAATTTCTCTCTCTCTCTCTCTCTCTCTCTCTCTCTCTCTCTCTCTCTCTCTCTCTCTCTCTTTGCAATTAAATCCCTTTGACTCAAAGATAGCTTAAAAATTTATCTTTGACTCAATTCAAACACAATTTAATAGTCAAGAGTAATGATCTAATAATTCCACATGATAAAACATAGAACATTCATCATTTTTTTTAGTACTCCGCATAATTAACCACGTGTGATTGCATTTAATATTTTTCTTTCAATCTTTCTCAGTCTAAGTAAAAGGGCATTACATGTAAATTTGTCTCAATTTGATCATTCAATCTTGTTGCTTTATCAATGAAAGACTTCAAAGGTCTTTTAAAAATATTCCAACTCTAGAGAGATACAATTCCTTGGTTTCCTTCCAAATGAATAGCATGCTAATGTCACATAAAGGCCTACATATCAATCACATATTCAAATTTAGTTGGCATGTCTTTGTAGAGTAAATGCTAGAAGTCTAGAAGGCTAAGGCCTTCCTACAAGAATAAAAATTTCATTTTTGTAGATGTTCCATAGTTTATACCCAAATTTTTTCATATGAGTGGATCAAATGAGTTGATTTTATTTCGACTCTACTCATTAAACAAACAAATCAAATTTTTATATTTGTTATTCTACTCGTTACCTTAATGAGCTGAACACGAGCTATTTACAAACATAATGTCTTCACCATAAATCTAGGGTCATGAAATAGAGAGACTTTACTCCATTGACATTGGGGATGGAGATTTTAGCCTTTATCTTATAAGCCTCCCCACATAGTAGATTTCAGAAATAAGAGGAACACAGTTATTTTGAGCTCATTTTTGTAACGAGACGAACACAAACATATTGTTTACGAACAACCTTAATGCAAGCCACTTTCAAACAAGCGAACAATCTAATGATTCAAACACAAACACGTCATTCACTCAAGCTCGGCTCATTTACAGTCTTAGGCTTCATTTGGTACGACGTTCTTACTGCTTCTTAAAGCAACTTTCTAGTACTAAAAAATTTAAATTTTTGTGCTAAAAAACTGCTTTCAAAAGCAGTAAGAAAGTCTTCCCAAATGAAACCTTAATTGTTGAGAACAGTGATGGAAGGAATTCCCAAACCACCTTTTATTCTTAATGGTGTAAGAATTATCCCAAGAAATCAAATCAAACTTTTTTTGGACCACCACAATAAAAGAAAATCAGAGATCTAATCAACTTTTTAAATGAAGTCATTTAGGAGAAACAACGCTATGACCCTCAAATAGAGTTTGTCAGCCAATTAACCATCAGGGAGCTTTTGAATTGTCTCCATCAAATGGTCACAGTACCTGAGGACAAAGATGCTAACAAAGAGAAATACCAAAGCAAAGGAAGGGGAGCCAAATCAATCAAAATTGAGGATGGGAATAAAAAAAGCCAAAATTCCAGTCCCTTTAGAAAAGCAAAAAAG
>NW_021375887.1:0-248 GCF_001605985.2 Dendrobium catenatum
AGAGAAAATTATTTTTTAAAATTGTTATAAAAAATAGTTTTTTTAGTATAATTTTTTTTTGAAATCAACAAAAAAAAGTAATTGTTTGTCTAACAAACAAAGTAGAAAGAAAGCTATCTCAAACGAAATGGAACATCTTTCTTATTGCTTTTTAAAAGCAGTTTTTTAGTACAAAAATTTTTAACTAAAAATCTTAAAACTAGGCTTTGTTTGAAAAAGTTTTTCTATTGCTTCTTAAAGCAGTTTTT
>NW_021375888.1:0-310 GCF_001605985.2 Dendrobium catenatum
CGGGCTGATGGAGGTACAAACCACATCCGGAACACTAATGAACTCGTCCCATGTGATCTCAGCATTTGTCTTCCCTTGAAATTTCTCTCTGCTGTCCAATCCACCATCTCTCTGCTTCTCCTTCAAACAGATATACAACCAAGGCACCTTTCGACTTTTCGGACATTGCATGTTGTAAAAAATCTTTGCTATCCTCATTATCTAATCTTCAGCAGCCTGAGGTCCTTCAGCTCCTTTGAACAACGGAGGCTTCAACTTATGAAATGTCTGTACATGCTTATCTGCTTCTTCTTCTTTACTTCCACTCAAC
>NW_021375889.1:0-246 GCF_001605985.2 Dendrobium catenatum
AAAGAAGTGTGAAATTTGACCAAACATGAGCTTTTTTTGCTTATCGTTTTCTATATGCTCCTGCTTTAACTTAGAGATAATGTAATTGGTGATGAAATTTATGTTTATTGAACAATTACACTTCTGGGAGCTATTAGGTGCTGAAGGTTCATGTAATTGTTATTTTGCTTGGTTAGGGGTTCCATGGTTTTATGAAAGCCTCTAATTTCTTGCTCTCGAGTTTTTGCTTTTAGTTTTTGGTGTTGC
>NW_021375890.1:0-266 GCF_001605985.2 Dendrobium catenatum
CTATTGTCCTCAATTTTGGAGGATATTGGAGTGTAGTGAAGGGCCAGAGCATGATGAAATATGTTGGTGGAAGTCAAAAAACTTAAAAGCTTGTGAGAAAAGATATGACATGCCCATTACCAATGATACAAATGTTATAGACATGCTTACATATTCTTGTGATGGTTGTAGAATGGATGTGGTTGTAGTAGTGACAGATCATGAAGAAGATTTCTATATTGTTAATGACAATCAGTGTGGGGTTACACATGATTAAAGTGCTAATA
>NW_021375891.1:0-245 GCF_001605985.2 Dendrobium catenatum
GAGCTGTCCGATATTTATCGTCCAGGAGCAACTAAGGTTTTTTGAGAAGATCGTCCCATCCGATCTTGCGATCATCCAGGATGATGTGATTGTATCAATCATCATTATTTGCTTCCTTAATTGACAGATTATTTTAGGCACAATTGTATCAAATCATCTAGGACGATATAATATCGTCCTGGACAATTTCCAAAAATAAAGAATGCCTAAATAGATCATGGCAGCTGATTCTTTATTTTTTGAGT
>NW_021375892.1:0-536 GCF_001605985.2 Dendrobium catenatum
ATTGTGTGAAGGCATACCCATTGAGGCATATGGAGATAGTGTCAATGGTGTTCTCATTGATGACTTCATGAATATGATGAGAGAGGAGGCGTTAGAGATTTAAATGATGACTTCACCAATAATTTCTTATGATAAGTTCTACTAAAATGTAAGAAAATTGTTTGACTTTTACCAAAGGAAAAAAACAATCATTAACTTTTAAAACCTGAAACCACTTCAAACAATCCTTTAGAAAATGGAAGAATAATGTTAGAAATAAGTTCTCACTCCCTCAAAATTAGGAATAGTGTTAGAATATGGGCAAATGACTATAGTTTGAAGTTCGCCAAAGACTATGTTATAGAAATAAAGAAGCTAAAATAAATGTTAAGTAACCTTGAGTTATTTATATAATAAATTTTAATGTAAAGAGAATAGTTGAATTAAATTATTTTTGGAATATAATTTAAAATTAAAATTAATTATTTCAGATACATGATGAATGTGAGTGCATATTAATCTTTTTATTAAAAAGTTTTATGTATTATATTTTAAAG
>NW_021375893.1:0-254 GCF_001605985.2 Dendrobium catenatum
AGGTGGGGAGAGCCGGCGGGATATCACTGGGGATGGGCCGGCGGGTTCCAAGAGAAGAGGAGTAGGGTTTGGGAAATTCAGTCCTAGTTAATTCCTCAATAAATCTCAAAATAAATTTCAGAATTAATGGTGTTTGGAGGGAATTAATTTAGGATTTGAATTTGATTTCAGCATGGCTTGGAGCTTGAATAGGAAACAACACGTGGAAGCCCAATGAGGGGGCGGCGGGTTGAGAGAGGGAGGGATGAGGGAGT
>NW_021375894.1:0-310 GCF_001605985.2 Dendrobium catenatum
ATGCAAAACACATTGTCCTGGACGATTTTGTATTGGCTAGGACGATAGGCTCAATTCAGCAAGAATCTGCCGCCAGATCTATTTAGAAATAACCTATTTTTTAACATCGTCCAGAGGATCATCCAGGACTATAAAATATCGTCCAGGACGATCCAGGTCAATTTTTCCAAAATTTCCCTGGAATTTAAGGAAAACAATTACATGGTCAAATCGTCCTGGATGATCTCCAGATCGTCCGGACCGATTAGACATCGCACAGCTTCATTTCAGGGTGATATTCAGGACGATTTTCCTCATATTTGAACTAATC
>NW_021375895.1:0-302 GCF_001605985.2 Dendrobium catenatum
CACCTTGAGGACTAGATTAGGTGTCATAGATATAAAGGCATAAAAAAATAAAAAAAAAATAAATAAAAACACCAAAAAATAATTTAAAAAAAAACAAAAAAAAATCTTTAGGGCTGCTCCTGATCACCACACGAACACTTAACATTGACTGTTCATCGTACTGTACGATTTCTATCGTACTGTACGATATATCACAATCTACATACATCCACCAGTAGGCAGATTTCAGCTCTGTTGATCGGACTATACGATGTACATCGTACGATACGATAATCTTCCCGCAGATCCACCTATTCGTATTG
>NW_021375896.1:0-206 GCF_001605985.2 Dendrobium catenatum
TTTTTTTTTTGTGAATACAAAACATATTTTCATGTTTTTTACATCATGTGTTGCTAGACTATATAACATTTGCTTGCATAGGGCCAGGGTGTCACAACAATCAACAATGTGCTCCTCTCCCTCTACTCATATATTCATCAAAAAAATAAATTATTATTCTTAGGATTAATTTTTTTTTAATTTAATGCACATAGTTAGTCAATGAA
>NW_021375897.1:0-202 GCF_001605985.2 Dendrobium catenatum
CGACGTCTGGAGATCTTTATGCATAGGAGAAGCGAACAACGCTGGATAATGCGAGGGAGGTAGTCGACGCGACCGAGGTAGCGATGCAAGCAAGCAAGCGACTCAAGTGACAGGTCTGTTGAGACGAGTTGCAACTTGCTTCGATGCGAGTGAGGCATGCCATGGACGGAGCTAGGTTTGTTGTTTCTCTTGGACTCTATTT
>NW_021375898.1:0-334 GCF_001605985.2 Dendrobium catenatum
CATCAAATAAAAATAATTATTATTTTTTATGAAAAAAATAATAAGAAAGTTGTCCCAAAAAAAACATGATAAATTGAGCCCACAATTGAATTATGCTCTTTCTCTCAGAAAATAAAAATATTGGGATGAATAAAAATATAACACTAAGCAATTCAGTTATATTTTAAATTATTTCTCAATAATATTTTATTGATTAAAATCATTTTTATTTGAAAATAATTGTCAATTAATAATTTGATTGAAATTATTTATCCAAAAATTTTATCAAAATATTTTGATAAAAATTTTGATCAGAATAAACTTTAATTCTACAATTACTTTACAGTCAAATCTC
>NW_021375899.1:0-474 GCF_001605985.2 Dendrobium catenatum
TAGATTATTTTTTATTTTTAATTAATTTCCTATTTTTTTATTTTTAAAAAGAAAAAAAAAAAATTTAGAGTGCAAAATATTTTGAATATTTTGGAAAGACTTTCAACAATAATAATATTTATGATTACTGTTATTTATTTATTTAAAAAAGGAATATATGATGTTTTAATAAAAAATTAAAAAATAATCTAAAAAAATTGAGAAAATTCAGGGATTTTTTTTTTCAAACATACCCCCTTCTTGATCTATGAATACCCCTTTTGGGGGTGGGGAAGAAGCATGATTCCCTGAGCAGATTCAAAGTTTTCTTTCATAAATTAGGGGAAAAATAGACTAAAAAAATTTTAGAGGTCGTCGACACTAGAAAAGGTTCAATTTTCTGGTGCATTTCTGGCCTTCCTCTATGAATAGAATGAATACTATCATGTAGGAGTCTAAATATCATCAACGGTGGTAAATGTCTAGTCCTCTGGC
>NW_021375900.1:0-816 GCF_001605985.2 Dendrobium catenatum
GGGTGGCTATAAATTTATTTTTTAAAAGAGACAATTTATGTGGATATTTAGACCCTTTCTCCTTAATTTATGAGGTATGTGGCGTTGTCACAATGGGCACGAGGATGAAATCTCCTTAGGACACATAGCCCCGTGGCTCAAGGTAGTATCGTCTATATACCTCACATATATTATGGGGAAGCATACAAAGATGCTCATAAATCCAACATATGTTATTGCACTATTGTATCATTTGAAGTTCATTTGCTCCTCTAACAAATTCGTTCATTTATTTAGAGTTAAGTGCTTTTAGTTTAAGTTTAAGTTTTAGTATCTTAATGTTTTATTAAGCATTAGAGAGTTTGTAAAGGAAAATTTTATAGTATTGATCAAGTTTTTTTTTAATTAATGTAGATTTGTTTGTTTATTATTAAGTTAGAAGTTTGTCAAGGATGTGTTTTATATTTTTTGGTTTTATTTAATTGGTTATGATTTTTAGAGTTATTGGTTAGTTATTACTGGGCTCAAGTTTAACTCTATAAAAATTTTATAGGTTCGAGCTTGGCTCGATTGCTTGAGCTCGTTTGGAAAACTTGAGCTTTACTTGATTTTTAGCTTGATTTCTTATTTTAAATTAAAATTATGCAACTCACATTGGTCTTTTGGCTGACCAAGAGGTCTTGGCTCGAGTCTTACATATGTGATGTGTGTGTTAGTTGTCTTATTTGACCTAAATGTCTCCAAAAAAAGAAACTAAAAAATTTAAGGTTTTTTTTATACAAGAAACATTAGTCTTTTGGTTGACCAAGAGCTATTGGCCCGAGTCTTAAATAAGTG
>NW_021375901.1:0-335 GCF_001605985.2 Dendrobium catenatum
AGGAAATAAATTAGAGCTTGGGCCTTGAACAATTTCGGTTAGGAGAAGATTTAGGGGTTTTGAAATATTTCCAAAAGAGAGACTTAGCTTAAGGAAATAAATCTAGATCCAAGCCAATGAAGGGGCCGGCGGCATTAATGGGCAGGAGGGAATTTGGGGATGAGGTGTCATGCTTGCATAAATGTAAATTTAGGATTATGAAAGTAATTAACCAAATCCACTTGAATTTGAAATTCAAAAGAATTGATTTAAGAACTTTCCTATAATAAGACTTATAAATATAGTAACTATTTGAAACTCAAATTGATTTGAATTAATTCAAATAATAGTTACCA
>NW_021375902.1:0-288 GCF_001605985.2 Dendrobium catenatum
AACCTGATAGTCCAGAAGATTTCCTGCTCAGAGCGTCAGCTACCACATTAGCCTTACCAGACTGATACTGAATGGTCAAATCATAGTCCTTGATCAACTCAAGCCATCTTCTCTGTCTCAAATTATGATCCTTCTGAGTGAAAATGTACTTCAGGCTCTTATGATCAGTGAAAATCTCACATCTGACGCCATACAGGTAATGACGCCAAATCTTCAAAGCAAACACAACTGCATCTAACTCCAAATCATGTGTCGGGTAATTCTTCTCATGTGGTTTCAACTGTCTAG
>NW_021375903.1:0-430 GCF_001605985.2 Dendrobium catenatum
AGTTTAGATTATCAATTTCTGAGTTTCTAACCTTTTCTGGATTATGCGCTGTCAATCCAATTCTACTAAATTTTTTATTAAAATCAAGAGGTAACTTTCTCATTTTAAGAATATTGTTTTGGTTTTTTATTTGTGCTTCATCTCTTTTTGATAATGTCAAAGGGGGGAACGTATTGTTGAATTTTTGTATTGTTATCATCTTATTTTCAAAAAATTAAAAACAACAAAAATATTTTCATCTCCCCTATTTTTTAAAAGTGTTTTTCTAGTGAGGGAGAGATTAGGAGAAATTTATTTTTTGAAAATTCAATTTGAAATTATTTGTCATCATCAAAAATGGGGAGATTGTTGCGGATCTATGGTTTATGATTTTGATGATAGCAAATATTTATGTCTCTACGATTGCCTTATGTGCTAACATTTCAGGTCC
>NW_021375904.1:0-316 GCF_001605985.2 Dendrobium catenatum
TTCCATTGCTGGCGTCTCTTCTGCTTCCTCTTCAAAAGTTTCTGAATAGTCTATTCATCAATGCAATATCGTCTTCATCCTCAGGTTAAGAGTGTTCACTCTCAGACTCTTCCACTTTTAGTGCTATATTCTTCACTTTTCGTGGTTCACCTGCATAAATCTTTCTTTGACTAACCCCTTGCTCGTAAGCAATGAGTGAACCAAGAAGATTGTCAATAGAATAAATGTTTAGATCTTTAGACTCTGTAATTGTAGTAATTTTAGCATCATAAGTAGTATGTAAACAACGAAGAATCTTATTAACCATTTCAGCATT
>NW_021375905.1:0-3185 GCF_001605985.2 Dendrobium catenatum
TTGAGTCCGAAACAGAAGTACAATGCCGACTGACGCAGGATAATTCTAGGAAACTTTTTGGAGCTATGCCGGTCGTTGGAGAGATGAATTTTCCTCGCATGATGAGGAGAGCGTAGCAAGAGTATCCAAGGGACATTGAGCCTATTTGCATACGGGCGGGTTGCGCGGAATGGTAGTGGTGAAAGATGATACTCCGGAGGAAAAAGACGTCAAGATGGTATGATGAATTCTTTTCCGGGATTTCGCGGACTGAGCAGAGCAGATGCCAATTTGATCAACGATTTTCTTGATCTCAGTAAGGTATACTGAGTCAATGGACAGCGTTAGGCATAGAGATATTTGTGCAGCGTCATTGCTTCAAGATTGAATTACCTTGGATCGGTTAGAAAGCTTGATAAAACCGATTGTGTAAGAGTTGTCCAGATTTCTGAGTTGAATTAACAAGATGAGACATTAACGGGTAAGCATGCCGGGTGATATTGGTGGAAACACATTGCGGTCGCCAAGGTTCTCTGATTCTGGTGCATGCCATGATTGAGGATCGTTGATTTGGATCAAGATTTTTTCAAGCTGGTCGTTTTGAGAAGGAATCAAGAAACAAAGACCGGCGGGAATACAATTAGCCCGGAACAAACTTGGGCTTATTCTGCCGCTGCTCCATTTGATCGAAGTGTTGTCCGCGGTGAAGGGCGTGCGGCTAGACCAGGACTTGAGATTAGAATAAAACAAACGTTGTTTGGAGCGATGGACAGATGGCCGGAGAGGGCGATGGCGGCAGCTGTTGTGTTCCGGATGGATGTGAGGCCTGGGCGGGATTTGCCATGCGCTGTGCTCCTTCAGAACGACTGCGTCTTCTTGATCCCATGTAGATTGTATATCTAGAGAAGAAGAAGACAGTAAAAGAAGAATAAAGGGGAATGTATTATTATGTTTTTCCTAATTGATTACAGATTCCTGTATACATATTTATAAGCATTAAAGTGACTGTTGATGCAGGCACACGTGTACAACAGGTTATTGGATGACAGTAGACGTTAAATGTTCTTTGTTCTTTAACAAAAATCAATCTATATAATAAACTTATACAAATGGAGCACAGTGTCAAAAAGCTAATGGCAAATTAATTCCAAAAGATTTAATCTAATATATTTATTTTCTTAAAAATCAATTACTTGGTTATTTAAAGCAATAATTAATTTGTTCATAGGTCTAGTAATGAAATATGCACTTTCAAATTATTTAAAACATAAATTAACTATCAAAATAGAATATGATACAGATCAATAAGATATAATCAAATGATCGTCTACAAAGTATAGTTATAAGATTTTTAAATATACTTTGTACTAGCTTTATAATAAAAACAAGCTCGCTAAATATAACTTAGTTTGGTATTCATGTTCTTAGAAGGAAAAAGTTATTCATCTCAAACTCAATAAGAACAATGGTAACTTAGTCACATAAACATAGAGAACACACTTGAATATATTTTTTTCTATGGTCTCTATGTCTTCATAATTTCACCAATTTGAGCTGATCTAATGGCTCTAAGTATGAGCATGATTAATTTTAGTTCAAAATCTTCATAATTAGCTAATTGATTAATAATTACCAAATAATTAGCAAACAATTAGTTAACAACAATAAAGAATTGATATTATCACATAAAAAATAAGCTCTTTTAATCTCATGATAATATAGTTAGGCCTATGAGATTAAGGCAAAGACCTCCCATGAAATTTTTCTTAATTAACATTGGAGGATTGTTTAACAATTAGCAAGCGAAAGCTAGATCTATCATAAGTAAACCAAAATAATATAAATGATATTTCTTGTAATATAGCGAAGCAATTTATATAATTTGTAGATCAATAAAATTGACATATAATAAGTCATAAATATAAATTTATAGCAAAATAAGTCGACCCTTTTTAGGGAATTATACATGTGTCTCCTAATAATAGCATTGCCTACCTATATACCAATGTGGAGGATATCTTTTTGAGTGGATGGGAAACCTAAAGGTCTTTATATATCAAAGATGGATGCAACAATATAAAACGGAAATAAAATTAAATCATGTCATAATCCCATCCTCCACTAACATAAAAATATGCAAAAGAACTTCAAGATGCTCATCTATAACCATACTACAATATGATTCATTCTTTGGAAGATGGATAAATGACTTGACCCGACAACTCGATCTGAACTCGGCCTAAAAAAACTCAAATTTGATTTAACCTAATTAATTTTCAACCAGGTTCAGGTTGACATGAAAACCTAACTGTGTCATATTGATTTAAAAAATTATATGATTTATATGATACGTTGTGTTGATGTCTAACATTTTGAAGCGGAAAAATAGTTGGGGTTACAGTCAAACTTATTCAAATCGAATTAATTTTGAATCAAATCCAAATCCAATCTATTAACCCCAATTAACACTCTAATTATTATTAGAGCGGAGTCTAAAAGAATAAATTTAAAACAATCTAAGTTTCATTAGGGATAATTTTTGATAACTTTTTTTTACTACTTAAAAAAATATGCTAAAAATTATTGTAAAAAAATGTAGGCAAGCTGTCCCAAATGGGGCACCTAGTTTAAGACACCCACCCTAGTTTAAGACTCCCACTTATTAGAGAAATTATTCTGTCCATACACCTGATGCAGCTCTATGTCTGGATGTCGCAGTACTAAGAGGTACCAAGCCGGTATCCTGGTACCAAGCCGGTATCATGCTACGGTATAGTAAAAAAATGACATGGGGCATTCATATTGACCTCCGGACGACATTGAACGCAGTACAGAATAATTTTTCCCCATACTATAGAGCAAATTTCATTAGAACAGAATTTGGGCGCCTTGGCCCTCGGAGCGGCGCTATAATCACATTTCGCAGCCCATAAATTGACAAATGTAGTGCACTTTAGTTGCGCTTTTGTGTGCGCTTTACTTACGCTATAATGTCTTTTACATGCGTTTTAACTGTGCTTTTTTTACCGTGTTTTACCTGCGCTTTATCTATATTTTAGTTACGCTTTTGATGAACTTGACTTAAAATTTTGAAGACCCATTATCGGGTGTCTGGTGTCTGGACCTAATAATTTTCATGTAAATTGCCTCGCTCCAATTTAATCACGACCGATAGAGTCGATTGGAGAAGAGAAGTGTGCAGCTAT
>NW_021375906.1:0-235 GCF_001605985.2 Dendrobium catenatum
GCCTTATTTGCTAATGTTTCAGGTCCACATGATCAGATTGCAATTTGGGACCAGCTCAAGATTGGGTAGACTAGGTCTGTGTCAGTTTGTAATCTTTTTTCTTTCTTGAGTCTGTCGTTTTCGGTGTGGGATCTATTGATCTATAACTTGAAAAATTTCCTGTTGTTCTCTATAAGATTTCTATTTTTGGTAATATCGGCCGGGATTATATTTTTATCTTACTGGACGATATGTC
>NW_021375907.1:0-439 GCF_001605985.2 Dendrobium catenatum
TGCTAAGACGTTAAACCATATATTTCTCTACCGCCGTAAATATTCCAGGACGCAACACAAATGAATACCTTTTTGGACTGATAGAACCCCTTGGGCTCTTTTCCATTTTTATGGATGAGAGTGTTCATAGACTAATTTTTAATAGAAAGGTGCGTAGAACTTAGAGATCTCAAGCCTTAATGATGAACTGAGAAATTATTCTGTGCAGATGCCGAATACAGTTTATTGTCTAGAGACCAACCAGAATACGCCACATCAACAATACCGAGCACGATACTGAATGTGATATCGAGCAGCATCCCCACATAATAACTTGCCGAATGAACTACGAAGTATCATCAACAGAAAGTTGAGGGTTTCAGAAAACAAATCTTAAGATTTATTCCTATTACTTATTCCAATTACCTTAAGGCTAGCACATATGCCTTACAAAATCCCA
>NW_021375908.1:0-286 GCF_001605985.2 Dendrobium catenatum
ACTTGAGTTTGGGGACACCTCTAACTAGGTCTTTTTTAGTCAATTTCCTAAGGGTTTTCATACTTGCATGACAAAGTCTCCGGTGCCACAACCATGAATCATCAATTACTATTTTTAAGCAAAATGAAGCAACACATTCAATGTTATTTAAATCAAGAATATAGACATTGTTGATCCTCTTTTCCTGCAAAATAGTGTTGTTACTTAAACTTACAATGCATAAATTTGCAAAGAATTACACGATGAAGTCTTTGTCACAGAGTTGACTGATGCTGAGCAAGTTGTG
>NW_021375909.1:0-395 GCF_001605985.2 Dendrobium catenatum
AGATTGAATGAAGGGCTGAGATCAATTGTTTGGACTCCCAGATGGCTGCCACCTGTCCAGGGAGTTGGTGGGAGCAGAAGCCAAGGACGGATCAAGGACATCCTACATGGAAAGGGCTTTTTGTCTCACATGAACCCAAGAATTTGGTTCTAGCCACTTGATTATGATCTAACGGTTGGGAGTTACTCTAGGAAGCTTCTAGAGAATATTCTAATGGCTGGAGTTATTTAAAATTGAATGGATTAGCTTAAGAGGTCAAATTAGCCTCTTAAAAGACTCGTTTGACCATTTGTTGACTGCCTTGACCAGTCAACAGCCAAGTGGGCAGCTGATGTGGCATGGAATGACCTTAAATAGCTGCTGGAGTGATTTGGGCTTAAGGTGGATTAATCTCA
>NW_021375910.1:0-1515 GCF_001605985.2 Dendrobium catenatum
TCTATATTTCTCCATCAAACCCCTTAATAAATGTATGGCTTCCAAAGTCGACCTACCTGGCATGAATCCAATTTGATTTTGAGAAACATTAGTAACACGTTGCAACCTATGCTCCATAACTTGCTCCCATACTTTTAAAGTATGACACATTAACTTAATTCCTCTATAATTCGCAAAAGCTTGTGCATCATCTTTATTCCTAAAAATAGGAAGTAACACACTCAATCTCCACTCATTTGGCATCTTTTTAGTCTTCAAAATAGTATTAAAAAGTTTAGAAAGCCAAGAAATTCCTTCATATCCTAAGCATTTCCACACCTCTATTGGAATATCATCATGTCAAACAACTTTTCCACCCTCATTTTCTTTAAATCTTCTTTAACTTCAATTTTACTAAAATGCCGATAAAAATATAAATCTTTATTTAAATTTAGGGTTCTAAGGTCATTACAGTCAATCATATTTTCACATTCTTCATTAAAAAGTTTAGAAAAATATCTCATCCACCTTTGTTGAATATCATCTTCTAAGAAAAGTACTATCATCTTCTAAGAAAAGTATTTTTGTATTCAACCTTAATACAATTCACTTGAACTAAATCCTTACTACTCCTATCTCTTTGTTTGGCAACATTAATTTAATGAAATTGCATACAATTGCTTGGAAATATACCTGCTTGCCCAAGATGTATGGTGGTTTGGGTATTCTTTCTATTGAATCTCTCTACCATGCTTTCTTTGCTTCCCTTATCTGGAGGTTCCTTTACTCCAACAATTTTTTATTTAACTGGTGGTGTCAAAAGTATTGTTCTCCCTAAAAAAATCACACTTCTCATTGCTCTCCCTACTGGAACCTTTTGTGCAAAACTACTAGGAACATCATGAATTGTATCTCTTTTACTGTCCATCCCTACAGCACCCTTTCATTACTTTGCGACCCCTTGTTTGATGGTCTCTCTATTGCTAAGCTGCTAGGTAACCGTATCACTGATCATGATTTCTTTGAGCTTCAGAACTGGGAAGTTTCTAAGCTCAGTGTTCGTTTTACATGTTCACTACCTGCTTGTTTTGACAGTGTTGCTACAACAAAAATCCAAGCTATTAATATTGAGCAACAATTCTCTTCTCATTTTTGGCTGCGCTCTCAAAAACCGATGTTTAAAAACTTTCACTCACAACATTACTCCTCTCTTCATACCATATCTTGGCAAAGATTCATCTCGTTTAAGAACTCGGCTTTTCATTTTTCTGCTTTTTCTTGGTTAGCCTTTAAAGGTGGTCTTAAAACTTTTTATGTTCTTGCTTCCCAAGGGATTCACACTAATAATAGGTGTTGCTTTTGTTTCTCTGAGATGGAGTCTCACAGCCACCTTTTCTTTGAATGAAAATTTACTTTTAAAATTAATAAAGGCTTTATTCCATGGCTGGGTGATTTCCTTTTAAGGCTGAACCTCCACCTAGTTTTTGAGAGCATTTATGATTGTGGGCTCCGAAAATTCGGCCTCGGCCTCCACTC
>NW_021375911.1:0-1130 GCF_001605985.2 Dendrobium catenatum
TTTATAACAAACTTGTAACAATAGCAGAATTAATTCCGGAATAAATCACTAACATTTGGCTCATAACAGTCCATTCATGGATGGCATATAAGAAGTTTTTATGTAAGTTTTTCTAAACAAATCTGTAACAATAACAGAACTTTAACAAGCAAAATAACAATGAAAAGTTTGGCTAATAAGGAATCTATGGCTCAAAACAGCTAGTAGATAGTTCCAAAAAGTACTTAATGGCTCAAAACAGCAAGAATATCACTTGGCTCAAAACAGCTCAAACAGGTCCAGAATTATAATTGCCCTTGCCGAATGGGTAATTTTGATGACGCATTAGCCTGAATATCTTCCCCCTCAAAACTTAAAGATTCCTTGCATGTACTTCTATGGTGACCCCAAGCATTGCATCGACCACATTTATGAGTTGTTTTCGATTTATGCGCACCTTCCAAGAAGTTTTTAATGCGTCTTTTTTTAGGTCTACCACGTGGCCTGATTGAAACAGGTGGGAAAACTAACTGGTTATCACTTAGTAAGGTCCATTGTTCTTTCCCTGGTAATGTTGAAATGGCTCCTTCATATGCCATTCTATATCTGCATATAAAATTGAGATTTAGATAAGAAATGGTAATGTTAACGCAACGAGTGCCATAAAGTAAGCTTACAAACCTGTAACAATAATATTTGTCTTCCACGTACGAGTGCCATAAAGTGTGGTGTTTTGTTCCAACAAAAGCTGCCACATGTACACATGGTAAACCTGAAATTTGCCAAAAACCACATATGCATGTACGATTGTCTATGTCAACTTCATGCCGATCGGAAACTCCTTCAACCTCAGCTTTGGTTGTGGTTGACTGTCGTATAATGAAATGTACTTTTCGAGTAGTAACATCTCTAATGTATTCCTCCACACACGGAACAAGAGGGCCTCTCCAAGAATTTGCATTTGACTTACGATTAGAACGTTGTTCCATCAACATACTTCTAATCATGTCGATCAGATCAACAACTGGCTTACTCCTTGCCTCCTCAACCCAAGAATTGAAGGATTCTGCCATATTATTTGTGTTGTAGTGGTTTTTAATATGGTTTGAAAAGGTTGCTTTCGACCACTTGCAGGTTAATGATGAAAGGTA
>NW_021375912.1:0-338 GCF_001605985.2 Dendrobium catenatum
CCCAATTAGGAGAGTAGATGCATTAGATTTGACCTATGTTAAGAAAGGTAGAGGTAGACCTAAAAAAACTTGGTTAGAAAATATTAAAAAATGACATTTCTTTATTAGATGTAAATGAGAATTTGACTCTTAATAGGACATAATGAAGAAAAAGGATTCATGCAGTCGGCCCCACGTAGTGGGATAAAGTCTTGATGTTGTAGTCTATGATGCACCGACACGGACACGGCAACACGGACACGACACGACACGAACAGACACGACACGGACACGGGATACGGCATTTTTTAAAAAATATAGTACACGGGTGCGGCGTGGACACGGCATAATAATTTTTT
>NW_021375913.1:0-253 GCF_001605985.2 Dendrobium catenatum
TGCTATATGATATACATTATATTATATTATCTATTTAAAAAATAATTTAAATGTTTAACTAAATCAAACTAATTAAAATTAATATATAACTAATAATATTGTTTGACCACCTTATACTATTTTGCTAAAACCGATCCATAAAATCCTTATTACTAAAGTTAGAAAAATATGCAAAGAAGTTCTTAATGTATAAATATTAATTAAAATTAGCTAATTTAATCCTAACAATCAATGTACTAAATCAAGATCAAAT
>NW_021375914.1:0-309 GCF_001605985.2 Dendrobium catenatum
CTATCTCAATTTTTAAATATATGAAGATTTAAAAAAATTTATTAAATTTTTATTTTTGTTACCAAAAAATGGGAATAACTTTGCACTAGTAAAACTTTCATCACATAATTTTTTATATGTTATAGAGATTGAGATTTTAAATATTTTGAATATTTTTTAGAAATTTTATACTGGGGGTTTTGGATTTTATATTATTTTTTTGAAATAAAATATAATCAAAATTTTGAAAAGTATTATTGTAGCATAATTAAAGTTTTAAAATAACATTTTGTACGATCTCTAATAGTTAGATTATTTTATGAAAATTTT
>NW_021375915.1:0-318 GCF_001605985.2 Dendrobium catenatum
AAAAAAGATTACATGATCATTTCATAATATCAAAAAATAACAACAAAAACACTAACATAACAAAACATTTAAAGCTAAACACGAGTACAATAAACACAAAGAAATTCATCTCTCATTCTCTATTCTTCTTCTGGAGGAGGAGGAATGCCACCAAAAAGGTTGAAGTAGGAGGCCATCAACATAACATTAGTATGAATTTCATGTACTTCATTTCTGATGCTACCAATGTCTTTTTGCTGCTGCAAAAGTTGAGCATCAAGTTGATTAAATCTTTGATCAATATGAGTCTCTAGTCTATCAAATTTCTCAATCAAATTC
>NW_021375916.1:0-201 GCF_001605985.2 Dendrobium catenatum
GAAAAAGTCGTGTTCGGGTTGACATGTTTAATAAATGGGTCAGGTTCGGGTCTTGCATTTTGATCTGTTTATTAAACATGTCAGGTTTGGGTTGACCCACCAACCCAATTTTGACTCGAAAATAACCCATTTAATATTTTTTCCTTAAATTCTTTTATTTATTTGTAAACTATTATTATTTTTTATCAATTAACCTAAAAT
>NW_021375917.1:0-274 GCF_001605985.2 Dendrobium catenatum
CACTCCTCTTCGTGCTGTGAAAGGACAAGCTGTCGTCAATTTTCTGGCAGCACACCCGCTGCCGACAGATTCTCCTCTGAACGATGATCTACCCGACAAATAAATCATGAGTTTGAGGGAATCTGACGAGGCCATCTGGGAATTGTATTTTGATGGAGCAGCATCCTCTCGTAGGTGTGAAACCCAACAAACTGTAATTCCTGGAAAGGCCGGAGTCGGTCTAATTTTCATAACACCAGAAAAAGGAATGATGCATTTTTCCTACCATTTATCG
>NW_021375918.1:0-781 GCF_001605985.2 Dendrobium catenatum
CTCCCCCTTTGTTCACACTTGTGAGAACTATTGTTGATTACCCGCTGCTGCTTGTCCGGGTGGTGAAGAACCGGCTGGGCAAAGCCTAGGTCCCTGGTTCGAACCTTAGCAAGCAGTGAAAGTCTTAAATGTTGGCCAGTGTAAATTGGTGTGGGTTGCATGTTATATCGATCGGGGTTTTCACTGGCCTAAGGACAGTGCTTCCTCGTCACAAAAAAAAAAAGAACTATTATTGATTGGATTGTAGTTTATGTTAGTTTGTAGCCAAATATTTCCGTCACTAAGATTTTATTTAGGATAGCTTTTTTACTACTTAAAATAGTTTTTTAGTATAATTTTTTTAATTCTTATGGTGCTACAAAGCTATTTTAAGAAGTACTAAGAAAACCGCCCAAAATGAAGCCTAACGCATACCTAATTTAGGTGAAGATATTTTATCCAATATGATTTCACTTTCAAGCTTTTCCTTCATGACATGGCTTTGATCATGAAAATGAATGCTTGCCAACCCTTATTTCATAAAAATAATCAAGAAATCATCACTTTGGTTATCATAAAATATGCAACAAAGCAAAATATCTTATGTAGGCCCAAAAAAGGAAAACAACGTGATTTCAAAAACAGCCGACATCTAGCATTTAAAAATTGCCTAAAAAAAATCAAATTATATGAATTCATTTTTCATTTGTAAAGTTATCATGTTAATTGAGAAAATTTTTATTTTAACTTTTATGATAATTATCATATAGATTATATATTATTATATTTTTATTATTCATGT
>NW_021375919.1:0-317 GCF_001605985.2 Dendrobium catenatum
TCTATTTTATATCTACTCAAGCAAAAACCTTTAGACTCTATGGTTGACCTCCATAATTCAAATTTACCATCAACTTGCTCTCTAATCTTATCAATAAGAAGAATATCATCAGCTAAAAGCATACACCAAGGTACATCCTATTACAAATGCCTAGTGATAACATCCATGACTAAAGCAAAAAGATATGGGCTTAAGGTTGATCCTTGATGTAACCTAACCAAAATAGGGAAATACTTGCTCAAACCATCTTGTGTTTGAACACAAGTAATAGCTCATGCTTATAGATCTTTAATGATTTGAATATAAGTGTTATTAAC
>NW_021375920.1:0-1231 GCF_001605985.2 Dendrobium catenatum
CAACCGTTCGAGAGTTATCCAAGTCAAGAATGCTCTACATAATGTCACCATGGGAGACAGTTCAATGCAAAAATATCTGGCCCAAATCAAAGGATTAGTGGACAACATCGCAGTTACAGGATTTCGGGTAGACTCAGAAGACATCATCCACTATATCCTCAACGGATTACCCGCTGCTTACAACTCATTCTACACCTCCATCCGAACTTGCCAAACCACCATAAGTCTCAAGGTCCTATACTCACTACTGTGTAGTGAGGAAATCAATATTCAAAATCAGCTCCTCAAGGACACCACATTGTCCAAAGACAATGCAACCTTCTACACTAATGCCTGTCCAAATCGGAGCAGAGGAAACTCTATGTTCAACTCTCGTCCAGGTTGTGGCAAAGGATCCAACAATCGAACTGCATGCAATGCCAGCCCAACTACACATCCATCAAACACACCCATACCAATTTGTCAAATATGCAATAAGCCCGGACACATTGCTACACAATGCTGGCACATATGCAATTTAAACTACATACCTACACTGCCTCGCGCCATGCTTTCTTATGCATCATCAGCCCCTCAGACCGAATGGGTACTAGACACCAGAGCTTCATCTCATCTCACGGCAGATTATACTAATCTCCATCAACCACTTCCCTACCAAGGGTCAGACTCAATTTCTATTGCAAATGGTAGCATGCTTCCCATCCAGCATACCGGCGAAGGCATCCTCCCGTTACCTCAATCTAATCGTAAGTTGTATCTTCACAATCTCCTTCACGTTCCCGCCATATCTCACAATTTACTCTTTATTCACAAACTAACATCCGATAATAATTGTTTCATTTCCTTTGATTCATCTGGTTTTCAAATTCTCGACCTACAGGACAACCAGATCCTCCTTCGTGGTAGGAGTCGAGATTGTCTCTACCCCCTATTGGCTGCCTTATCCAACTCACATCTTTAAGCTCTCGAGTCCAGTCCGACCTCCAACCAAGCTTGGCATGATCGACTAGGCCATCCACATCAACTTATCTTACATATTCTAGCTAAATTATACTCCTTTATATGTATCTCCCCCACTTCTATAGTTTGTAAGTTTTGTAATATGGCTAAAATCCATAAACTATCTTTTCCAAACAATGTCTCGGCTCCATTTATGTTAGTTCATACAGACGTTTGGGGCCCCACACCCACTTTGTCACTTATGGGTTATCGCTATTATGTTATCTTCATA
>NW_021375921.1:0-969 GCF_001605985.2 Dendrobium catenatum
ACACAACCTCGGATAGGTCATACATCCTTGGTGGATTATCTCGACCTCTTTCACATAGGTTAATGTCAGCGAACAACGCTCTGACACATAACCTCAGATAGGTCGTACATCCTTGATGGATTCTCTCGACCTCTTTCACATAGGTTAACGTCAGCGAACAACAATCTGACACACAACCTCGAATAGGTCGTACATCATTGATGGATTTTCTTAACATCTTCCACATAGGTTAACGTCATTGAGCAAATGCTATGACATATAACCTTAGATGGGTTATATATCTTTCAAGAAATCTATGCTCTACTGCCCGTTAACGGATTTTCGTCAAACTTCTACCTGACGCAAAACTTCTTCCCTTTGTCGGAATTCTACCCGGCCTCCAAGTGATGTCGGCCTTCTGCCCGACCTCCAAGTGACGTCGGTCATCTACCCGACCTACAAGTGATTTTGACATATGCCCGACATCCAAGTTACGGCGGTCTTGCACCTGACTTCAGAGTGACGTCAGCCTTCTACCCGGCCTCCAAGTGATGCCGGTCTTCTGGCCGACCTTCAAGTGACGTCGATCTTCTGCCCGACATATAAGAGATGTCGGCCTTTTACCCGACCTCCAAGTGATGTCGATATTCTACCCGGCCTCCATGTGAAGCCGATCTCTCACCCGACTATGGAGTGACATCGTCCTTCTTCCCGGCCTCCATGTGATGCCGGTCTTGCACCCGACTTTTGAGTGATGTCGACCTTCTACCCGGCCTCCAAGTGACGTCGATCTTCTGCCCGACATATAAGTGATGTCGGCCTTTTACCCGACCTCCAAGTGATGTCGATATTCTACCCGGCCTCCATGTGATGCCGATCTCTAACCCGACTATG
This sequence comes from Dendrobium catenatum, assembly GCF_001605985.2. NCBI lineage: Eukaryota > Viridiplantae > Streptophyta > Magnoliopsida > Asparagales > Orchidaceae > Dendrobium > Dendrobium catenatum. The sequence goes on from NW_021375921.1 coordinate 874, forward strand.
GAGTGACATCGTCCTTCTTCCCGGCCTCCATGTGACGCCGGTCTTGCACCCAACTTCAGAGTGATATCGTCCTTCTACTCGGCCTCCAAGTGTCGT
>NW_021375922.1:0-278 GCF_001605985.2 Dendrobium catenatum
ATCCACGTAGAAGAATCTATAAAAGTATAGAGCAAATTTGGTATCAGGGTTTACCTAAATCAAAATTAAAAAGAGGAAAAGGAATGAGATATTCTTGCTTCTTCCCTTTTTCCCTTTCTTATTCTCCTCCCCTTACGATGCTTGATGATTAGAGCGGACACGAGGGGCTGCTACCGCCGGAGGAGCTATCAATCTCGCCTCCTCCTCCTACAACTTGTTGGGTAGCAAAAGTCATCCAGTTGGCCCTACCATCGAAATTCAAAACCATCGAGTGCAGC
>NW_021375923.1:0-211 GCF_001605985.2 Dendrobium catenatum
GAAATGTACCTTCCTCAATTTGCTTAATGCTAAAGCCTAGAAAATAACTCAAATCTCCTATTAAGTTCATCTCAAATTAACTACTCACTATTTTAGAAAAATCATCACAAAGATTTTTATTTGTAAATCTAAAGATGATATCATTAATATAGATTTATACAATGAGTATATCTACTCCCAATTTCTTTAAAAAGAGAGTTGTGTCCACACT
>NW_021375924.1:0-209 GCF_001605985.2 Dendrobium catenatum
TAACAACCGTCTGATCCGATGCATTTTTGAATCAACAGCCTAGATCACGGTAGATGGGAAGCGGGAGCGCGGGATCAAATCCGCGGTCGAACAAGACCGCAGAATGACTAGATCTCGATCGTTGATCGCGAGATCAACGGTCCAGATCATCCCTCGGCGGACAAAGGCCTGACCCAAAGCCCTAAACACTTTTTTGGCTCGTTCTCACG
>NW_021375925.1:0-245 GCF_001605985.2 Dendrobium catenatum
AGTTGGGCTAACTCCCTATCTTCATTGCTCCATTCAATAAATGGTACAGGAGTTTTCAAACTATTAACAGTTTTAAATGGTGCAACATACCCATCATTTACTAACATCCACATGCGATAATCTATAGATTGCAAAAATATAGACATTCTAATTTTTAAGAAAACAAACGGTATGTTATCAAAAAGTGGTGGACGAGTTATTGAATAATCCTCCGCAGTATTACGATTACCAAAATTCGACATGAT
>NW_021375926.1:0-1563 GCF_001605985.2 Dendrobium catenatum
CTATTCGTTCCATGTGCTCAATAGGAGATAACTGTCTCATCGCCCCGTACGAATGGATATTGTCCAGTACGGTCAGTATAAATTTTTATGATCTCCATATGTGTGTTTATGTTTTTATTCACTCAATTACAATCACTCCTTTTCAATTTAATTACAGCAAACTTCAAATTTTACAATGTATCTCATTCTGAATTTGATTTGAAGTCTTCGTAGTCTGGAGTTCATTTTTTTTTCTAAAATGTTAGTACACAAAAGAGCAAATACAAATCTTCTAAAATTGTTAGGAGATACCTACACATTTGAACAATAATTTTTGGAATCATCAAAACTACATAAGTTGCAAAAATGTAAAGCATTCAAATAGCAACTATCTTTAACAGCTACAATGACTGCCAAAGACCCTTAACAAGTGCCTTGACAAAGCTTAAATAGAAGTACTCAAAATGAGCTCATTAAAGTAAGTTGCCGATATTATCGTCCTGTATGATCAGTACAGTTTAAGCCCAATCAGCAGGGATGATTTGAGACAATCAAAAGATGTTTGTTCATATCATCCAGGATGATAATATTTCATCCTGGACGATCAGAACAAATCGTGGAATATCATCCTGAAAATCACCCTGAAAAAAAGTTATCCGGTGTCCAATCGTCCAGCACATCGGCCAGGAAGATTTGGCGATCGTCCAGGCCGATTTGTTCGTGAAAGCAACTAATAATTGCTTTCTTTAAATTCTAGATAAATTTTGGAAAAATTGAGCTGGATCGTCCTGGACGATATTTTATAGTCCTGGACGATCCACCTTGACGATATCCAAAAATAGGCTATTTCTAATTAGATCTGGTGGCAGATTCTTTCTGAATTGAGCCAATCGTCGTGACCGATACAAAATCATCTAGGATGATGTGTTTTGCATAATGATGGTTGTTTTATTAAGGATGCCCTAATTAGGGTTTCTACTTTTAGACAGATCGTCCAGGATGATATAAATATAGTCTCGGACGATGTTACCAAAAATAGAAATCTTTTAGGGAGCAACAAAAAATCTTCCAAGTTACAAAAACATCAGGAGCCAAACCAAATATAATAGACTCAAGAAAGGAAAAAAATGTACAAACTGACTCAGACCTAGTCTACCTAATCTTGAGCTGATTCCAAATTGCAGTTCGATCGTGTGAACCTGAAATGTCAATACATAAGGTAGTCGTAGAGAAAAAGAATGTTTGCTATCATCAAAATCATAAACCATTAAAATAGATCCGTAATAAGAACAACTTTTTCACTTGAATTTTTAATGACCTTTTATTTGAAATACATGAAAAATCATTAAGAAAACTAAAATTTTCCATTTTGAGCTCATATGTTCATACAATACGATTGTATGTTTATATATAAGAACAGTTCAAAAACTATTGTATACGAATCTTTTGTGATTCTATATGAAATATTTTTGTATTTGATGATCATCCAATATGAATAAAGTTTGTACTATACAAGCAATTAGATCTTTTTTTTGACTTTGTCGGAAAAAAAAAGGGACCCCACATTTGTGTACTATATAAGTC
>NW_021375927.1:0-419 GCF_001605985.2 Dendrobium catenatum
AACTTAGGATATCAAATCCCAAAGTTCTGAGTTCCTAAGAGATATCTCAAAATCCTTTTTACTATTGTCAAATGTGATTCTTTTGGATCTAATTGAAATCTTGCACACAAACAAACACTAAATATAATATCTGGTCAGTTAGCTATCAAGTAAAGCAAAAAATCAAATAATTCCTCTAAAGTTCTTTTGATCAACAGATTTTCTCTTTAGGTCCTTATCCAACTGAACTGAGGAACTCATAGGTGTACTAAGTGGTTTAACATTATTTATTTCATACTTTTTGAGGATGTTCTTAACAAACTTCGACTGACTAAGAAATTACCCTCCTCAATTTGCTTAATGCTAAACCTAGAAAGTAACTCAAATCTCCCATTAGGCTCATCTCAAATTCATTACACATTATTTTAGAAAAATCATCA
>NW_021375928.1:0-289 GCF_001605985.2 Dendrobium catenatum
AATCCATAAACTCAAAACTTTGCTTAAACCTTACAATATCTTCTCATAAAAACTTCCCCATACCCTTAGAAATATCTTTTGTGAAGGCATTTCCAAAGAAGATCAACTTTAAGCAAAACCCTAATTTTCAAAACTCATATTTTGATGAAAGAAAATGCACGTTAGGGTTTAGAAACATCTCCCTAACCTTCCCTAAACTTTTCTCAAAAGAATCTCAAAGAAAACTTAAGTTTTTCTCAAACCCTAGAAATATTCTCATCCAAAAATCTTGAGAATGAGAGGGAAAACC
>NW_021375929.1:0-570 GCF_001605985.2 Dendrobium catenatum
GAAGAGTCCTAAGATCTAGAATAGATCCTAAGGCCTATATCTAAAAGAATCCTAGGGATCAGATTGATCATAGGATCTAAGGTCTGGATTAATGTAGGGTCAGGATTGGTCCAGGTGACCTCATAAAAAAATGAGGTCAACAGGTACATAAGAACCTTTGAGCGTGGGAAGATAATATTGGTTCTTTATAAGAAAAACGGTGGTGTTAACTTGGGCTTATGCCTCGCCTATTGACTTGTTCAAATTGAACATAAAGAATTAAAATCCTCCTTCGAGCTTCATTAAGTACGAACTCACATATTTCATCGTCCGTCACTTGAATTACTATATATCCTCAATTATTAGGAAGACGACATATAAGGTCGACATGGCACGATTCACTATCATGGCGTAATACTTGAATAATTCTATCATTTAATTCTTGAAGTGTAACATTCTCATTTATTTCAATCGGACGATTCCTTTCACCAGTTTATGAAGGGATAAAATCCTCCGTAATGTTTAGATAACCATCGTAATACAGAATGAAACGTGACATTATTAAGATTAACGTTGGAAGGTATAGGCCCT
>NW_021375930.1:0-715 GCF_001605985.2 Dendrobium catenatum
CAATTTGAATTAAGAGATTAAAAGAGTTTGGAAAGAATTAACTACCACATGTGACGCTTTGCTCATCTTTTTCATAGTTGCAATAATAATATTAACAATAATACAGTCTAAAGAAGAGACATGAAATTAAAAATTCTAATAATATCAAGTTATAAGCGAAACTTAAACTTAGAAAAATTAGATTTTCTAATGGATTTAATTTTTCATGCAATTTAGGTTATAGCATGATCAAGATTAAAAATCTGATGATTTACATAAAGTCTAACAAACATTTCAAAAGTAAATTCAAATCAAAACACAAGAACTTATATTGATATCATTTTAAAGATTACAAGGATTCATTCAAGATATCAATACAATAACTAAAATAAAAAAGAAATACATCAAACTACAAAACAACAACTAACACATAAACCATAACAACACAAACATAAAACATAAAGTGCAATAATCACCAGCTTTTGGAATGATTGAAGTTCTAAGAACGTGTTGGATGATGCGTGCATTACGGACAAGATAAGATACCCTAGCCACATGCTCAGTTAAACCATTTCCTCTATTCGCCCTATTGATTTCATACCATTTATATGTATCATTGGTGATTAAGTATGGGCTCTACTCCCCTCAGTCCTTAAATGTAGAAAAGCTCCTAAGTCGTGTTTAGTGATTTCAACTTTCTGTTTGAAAATAAAGGAGCAAATCACAGAGTGGTCAG
>NW_021375931.1:0-241 GCF_001605985.2 Dendrobium catenatum
AAAGCTTTGACCTATAGGGCCAAAGCTTCGCTAGTGAACTACTCTAAGGCCAGCTACCTAAACATACTAGAATTCCTATTAATAAGTCGTGTGTGATGTGTAGTAATTTTGATATCTAATTAAAAGAATTTGCTTTATAAATTGCGGAGATTATACCTGACTGCATGTGGCGCTGCCACTTAAAGATTTATAAGCAAATGATCCCATTTAGTTCCCGATCATTAAGCTCCAGTGTACCTCG
>NW_021375932.1:0-293 GCF_001605985.2 Dendrobium catenatum
TTAGAAAATAAATACTAGCGCATTAATATAAGTTATTTGGTCTTTTTTTTTTTTAAAGTGTGACGGTGAAGAAAATGAAGCACATACTGAGGAAAATCATCTAAAAGGGTAGGGATATGTGAAAATAATATATGAAGGAATTGCATTATCGAAGTCCGATCTTTAGCCAAAAGAAGAAAATGTGTTAAATAAAATTATTTCAATAAAGTTGATGGTTATGACAAAAATATTACAAAATGCACCATGCATCATACACATTTTATTTGTTAGAATATAGAGTAGGAAGAAAAATG
>NW_021375933.1:0-321 GCF_001605985.2 Dendrobium catenatum
ATTGCTTTGCCTGGACATATGACGAAATGCCAGGTTTGCCTGCTGAGGTAGCAGTTCACAAACTTGGGGTTCGGCATGATGCCATCCCTGTTAAACAAGCTCCTCGACGCATGCGCTTAGAGATTGAGCAACAAGTCGTTTCTGAAGTTAAGAAATTGGCAGAGGCCGGATTCATTCGAGAGGAACAATACCCCTCTTGGGTGGCCAGCGTCGTGCCAGTTCGAAAGAAAAATGGTCAGATTCGGATTTGTGTCGACTATAGGGATCTGAATAAGGCATGCCCTAAAGATGAGTTCCCTCTACCAATACTAGAACTCATGG
>NW_021375934.1:0-266 GCF_001605985.2 Dendrobium catenatum
ATATAAAATTTATACTGATCGTACAGGACGATGTATGCTCGTACTGGATGATAAGACAGTTATCTCCTATAGAGCATATGGAACGAATAGGAACTAGCTCGAAATTTTTTTTTCTAAGTCCTATTCGTCCAGGACAAAATAAAATATCGTACAGGACGATTGGTTCACTGGAAAATTTTCGTTCAGATGAATTTATATTATTGTCCGTGGCGACTGGTCCTCTGGAAATATTTCGTACAGACGAAATTAATAATCGTCCAGGACGA
>NW_021375935.1:0-261 GCF_001605985.2 Dendrobium catenatum
TCTCTCTCTCTCTCTCTCTCTCTCTCTCTCTCCTTAACACACATATTCTCGATCATACTCCCTTTCCTTTTTGCTCTCTCTATCCCACTCTCTATATCTCTCCCCCACCCACTCTCTCCCATCTCTCTCACTCATGCTCTCTATGTCTATCTCCCTTTCTGTCATTCTCTCTATCTCCCTTTCTCTAAAATACATCTCTCTCACTCGCTCTGTCCCTCACCCTGCTCTCCATCTCACTCTCTCTTACTTTCTCTGCCACTT
>NW_021375936.1:0-503 GCF_001605985.2 Dendrobium catenatum
AATTTAAGGTTCTTTTTAGCATTCAGACGCTTCTCTTCCTAACCTTCGAGCTCTTCAAATTAGAGTTTAGCATTCTGATATGAAGTTATCTTATAATTTACTACAACTGTAAGTGAAGGTAGTTATACTTCTAGAAGAATAACATCCTGTGCATCAAAGACTAAACCATACTACATAAATTGAGTTGGAGTACCAAGTTTTGTTCGGTATGCCCATGAAGCTTCAACCATTTGTTAGCAAGTTTTTTTTTAAAAAGTACAAAGAAATTATAATTATATTTTCATTGGGAAATTTTGAATAAAATTCTATTAAATTTGTTTTAGTTTTGTAGCTTATATTTTATTATGAACAATATATTACCTTGGTTAGTGAAAATATCATTCATTAATGGGTTATTTTTATAAAATTATAAACTCTAACCTGATTATCATAGTTAAATTAAGGAAGGAAAGACATGATCCTGAAGGGTCAAAATGATGTTTGATCAAGTATTTAGATATGAT
>NW_021375937.1:0-384 GCF_001605985.2 Dendrobium catenatum
TAACACTACGGAAGGGTATTCTATTACCCAACCTCCTCTGTTTGATAACCAACCTTTTGATTTCTGGAAAACCCACATGTCAACATTTTTATAATCTGTTGATTATCGCATGTGGATGCTTATCAAAGAAGGTTATTCTCCACCTTCTCGTGAAATTATTAGTGTTAAAACTGAAGTTGCGTTTACTGAATAGACTTTCGATGAACGAGATTTAGCTCAATTGAATGCAAAATGTTTGAACTATTTTTTCTGTGCTCTAAAATATGAGGATTACATGCGTGTCTCCACTTACAAAACTGGTAAAGAAATTTAGGATAAATTGTGTATCACCTTTGAAGGCATTAATGAAGTTAAACAATCCCGTTTGAATATTCTCTTGCATGA
>NW_021375938.1:0-328 GCF_001605985.2 Dendrobium catenatum
TGTTGGTGTGTTTGTTTACTTACTTTTACTGTACTCTGTGATGTGATTTGATTGATGATTAGATTACCCATAGGTTAGGAGTGATCTGGGTTGTTAACATAATTTCTGCAGGTGGCCACACTCATGCAGGGCAGATGAAAAGGGGGCTAATTAATTATTAATAAATAAATGCTATAGGTGTTTTAGCTGCTTAGCCCCCAAATGAAGAAGAGTGTGGCCAAGTGTGGTTTAATAATTTAAATTCAATTGCATATATATATATAACTGTGTGGGATGATTTTTATTATAATTTGCTTAGGATAACCCTGCAGGTGGACTAGATTTTTCT
>NW_021375939.1:0-240 GCF_001605985.2 Dendrobium catenatum
GCCATCTTGTTCGGCGCATTCTATGAATGCGCCATTACTTTAAGCGCATTCTTCAAATTAAATTTTTTTTTGCATAAAATGCGCCTAAGCCGTCGGCGTATTCAGCTTTCTACACGTTTTGATCTTTCTCGTTTTCAGTGTGCATAATTTTCATCGTATGAGGTATGTTTTTTTTTCGTTTTCAGTTCTCGTATGAGGTATGTTTTTTTTTTGTTTTCAGTTCCGCATGTTATTCCTCTG
>NW_021375940.1:0-327 GCF_001605985.2 Dendrobium catenatum
GCTGGTGGATCCTTCTAAGGACCTTGTAACCGATTTTATTATTAACGCGTAGGCCCCTACTAGTGGGTTTTAACTAAAATAATAATAATAATAATAATTCGAGTGAGAGATGTTCGAAGATAATAGGTGAAGGTACAAAATTATTTTTCATAATTTTATATTGATAATAAATTATAAACTAATAGTCATTTTATCTATCATAAGATTTATTTTGATTAAGGGGTCACGAATAATCTTTTATCATATAAAATAGAAAATCAATTAATAACAACTTTTTATATATTTGAATTGTAATTATTTTTTAAAAAATTTAATGATTTAAGATAT
>NW_021375941.1:0-868 GCF_001605985.2 Dendrobium catenatum
ATAGTTAAATTGAGCAACTTAAGGAGACAAACCCAACAACACCAAATTCAATCAAATCTGAGCTCAAGTGTGTAACTCCCCACAGTACCCCTTAACAATAGTGTAGAGGGTAACAAGAATAAACATAACCTTTTCATCACTAAACATCTCATACATGTCATTCCATTTTCAGATCTATATAAAAGAATATATAAATCTCATCTAATACAATAAATGAAGCATGTAGTAATTCCCAAGTTTCATCAATGACTTAGTACATAGTCACTAAGGAAATTCAAACAATTCAAAGTAATATAACATTAAAACTATTTACTAACTTTAAGAGTAGATTTCAAAATTTAAATAAACATTGACATAATACGTAAATACTTGCATATCAAACTTGCTCCACTTTTTCTTTTCATTTTCATGTAAAAATAGCAAGTAAGAAATAACTAGTGAGCTATGAGGCTCAGTAAGTTATGCAGCTGTAAATAGTATTAAACTTGCATGTTAAATATTTAGAACATTAAAACATAAATAAAAAATTAAATTCCTTGAGAAACTACAACATCTCATTTGGCATTACCTTTAACTATTCTCTTAGATCCATACTGAATATCAATTTTTCTCATTAAAATGTTTGACTATTCTTTTATAATAAATTCAATGGAGCCCAGGAAAACCTGACATTGCCGTCATTGAATTTTATAAAGGTCCCTTTTGCCTCTTTAAGGGTCCATTTTGCCCCACCTACTAGGTAGGTATCTTTTCTTTTGGGATCCCTTTTGCCCCACTTACAAGATAGTTACATATTTGAAAATCCTTTTGTCCCAACTATCTTTGTAAATTATACATCATATACATATAGCCAAACTTTATGTTAAAT
>NW_021375942.1:0-356 GCF_001605985.2 Dendrobium catenatum
TTTACTTGGGGCTGCAAGATGAACTTTAGTAGCAGCTGTTGGTGTTGGAGCATTTTAATCTCTACTCTTTATTTTGCCTGCAATTTCTCGACTTCGTGGGTGTGTTCTTACGGTAACATGTATCCTAATGGTTATGATGATATTGAGTACATTATCTTGTGGGACTTTTACAATCCTGGGAGCATTTACATTTTATTGGTCTTTGTTTCGTATTTTTGCTCTTACTGTTTATTTAATATTTGCTCTAGTATCCTTGCAGGCCTGTTTTTCAGGTTTTTGGAGCTCCGCGCTCGTTTTGGGCAGGATACGCGTGCTGATCATAGGGATATGCTGAAAGAGAATTTTTTTTCCCTTTG
>NW_021375943.1:0-1228 GCF_001605985.2 Dendrobium catenatum
AACAGTCTTTCTGACCCCGGTCTCCTGCCGACTATGGTCCTTTCGACATCCGTCGCATACTATGGTCCTTCTGACCTCCATCAAAAAACAACGATCTTTCTGACCCCGGTCTCCTGCCGACTACGATCCTTCCGACCTCCGTCGCCTACTATGGTCCTTCTGACCTCCATCAACTGACAACGATCTTTCTGACCCAGTTCTCCTATCGAATACGATCCTTCTGACCTTCGTCGCCTACTATGGTCCTTTTGACCTCCATCAACTAACGGTCTTTCTGACCCAGGTCTCCTACCACTACGATCCTTCCGACCTCCATCGCCTACTATGGTCCTTCCGACCTCCATCAACAGACTACGATCTTTATGACCACTGTCTCCTGCTGATTACTATCCTTCTGACCTCCGTCGCTTACTATGGTCCTTATGACCTTCATCAACAGACAACAATCTTTCTGACTCTGGTCTCCTACCGACTACGATCCTTCTGACCAACCAAACATGTATATGTAACTCCCAACATGTAATGCAATCTATTTGATGTCTATTTGCTACATCAATCCAAGGCATTCTCCCAAGGTAGGGCCTCATTTGTAATCGACCACAAATATTAGTGGATTCATTCAAACTGGGCCAGGCCCCATGGTTTTTCCCCCTTTTTAGGGGTTTTCCACGTAAAAACTCTGGTGTCTCTTATGAATGTTACACCCTTTCACTCTTCTGATTGTGTGTTGGATTTTCGTACAATGTTAAGACATTAAACTATATATTTCTCTACAGCCGCAAATACTCTATGACGTAACAGTTTGGCACCGTCTGTGTGAACCTGGTTCCCTATTGTGGGGTAAAAATTTTCACTCCAACCTCAAAAGGTCGTTCATGTCAACTTTATGACTTCAGCTATTTCTGCATCAATTTCATAGGATTCAAATACGGACTGGGGGGCAACTTTGACTCCAATCGTGGTAAAAAAGATCCTCTAATGCTTTCAATATCAAGATGATATATAAGGAAACTCCTAGCAAATGCAATGATGCTTCTAAAAGCCATATATAGTCCCTTATCGGACTTATACTCCTTGGACAAGGTCATAATCTCGACCTCAAAAAGGCAGTAACGGTCTAAAATAGACCATTATTTACCCTTGATTCGAGATACACGCGGCATTCGCCCCCTCCTAATCAAGACAAAATCGATCCCAGGGGGATCCGATTCGACCTCTTCCACACAGG
>NW_021375944.1:0-229 GCF_001605985.2 Dendrobium catenatum
AGGAGTCCGATTCGGCTCTATGACCCCATTCCGGAAAACTTTTTCCGAGCCGGATTGGGCATCGATGTGCCATAGGCCAATCGGCCGGCCATGCGGAGCGAAAAAATGCAATTTTGACCCCTACGCTCTGTCGGAATGAAGATGCGTCAAAATCACCTCTCCACGCCGTCAACTTAAGAATAATTTCAAAACATTTATACGGGTGCGACCTTACCAGCACTAGAGCACC
>NW_021375945.1:0-1398 GCF_001605985.2 Dendrobium catenatum
TTGAATTCTCTTTGGGCCATAATGTAGAAAGTAGTGAGGGACAGTAGAGGGGTGATGTGAATCCGGTCCCCGGCTTTTGGGATTATGGATGTGCGAAGGACATGTTGGATTGTCCTAGCATCTTTGACCAAAGAGCTAGTCTCTCCAACATGGAAATGTGTATTGGTCTGAAGCAGGAAGTGATTCGCCGTAGACCAGTCAAAATCAGGATCAGAGGCTATTTGGTGCAGCTTATCCCCAGTGGAGGATAACTGTAAAAGATCAACACAATCCTGATATGTGATTTTGACAGGGCGTCGATTCACATAGGAGGTCATGATTGTGAAGGTGTGGTTATTGCGTAGGCTAGCAAAAAATTCAGTGAGAAGTTCGGAAGAGAAAGGGAAGGCGAGAGTGAGTATAAAACAAAGAGAGGTGTGGGCAAAAAGGTCCATTACCGGGTATGAGAGATATGCAGGATTAATTATCCGGGAAAGGGTGATGCCACTCTCCTTGTAGCGATGATAGGCAGCCTGATCTTCTTCCTCCCTGAATCGAGGGTCAAGAGTCGCCCTTGAAGAACTCCCAGATGCCTGACGAATACGTTTCCCACCAGCTATTTGAGAGAGGTAGCAAGAAAACACAAAAGAGCTGAAGGAGGAGGGTGAGAAAACATGGCTGGAATTGTCCTGAATTTAAAGAAACGGCCCTATCGTCCTGGCCAATCACAGAATCGTCCAGGCCGATATGGTACATTAATTGCGTACAGGTCGATTGGTCAAAAAGGCGGTCCGATCGTCCTGGCTGATCAGATATCGGCCAGGCAGATTAGACACAGGCGATCGGCCAGAGGAGTCAGGCCGAATGACGTTGAAAAAGCAGATCGTCTGGGCCGATTAGGTGTATCGTCCAGGACGATGCACAATAATTGATCGTACCGGCCAAAGTTAAAATGTTTAAATTGCTTGCCACGTGTATTGTCCAGGACGAACAGTGGATCAGCCTGGCCGATTGTCCAATAATGGATCGTTCGGGGCTGAATTTAAAGATCAAAACGTGCTGACACGTGGATCATCCAGGACGTTTCAGTGTATCAGCCAGGACGATGCACATAAAATGCATCGGCCAGACAAAATATACTATCGTCCAGGATTATCACCAAGAGTTCGATCAAATCGTCCGGGACGATGAGTTAGGGTTTACAAACAAAAAGGTCAGCAGATGGATTTTAAACAAAATTTGTCATATCGTCCATGACGATAAAAGTTTCGGCCAGGACGATGTAACTAGGTATTGAATTCAAAGAAAAGATGGTGATGATCAAGACCCTCAAAAAAATAAAAAACCAGTCAAAACTCAAAAAAAAAACAAGGAACACAAGGAAAAAAAAACAAATATTTTTGAACTTTTAATTTTTCT
>NW_021375946.1:0-422 GCF_001605985.2 Dendrobium catenatum
TGACTATTGTGTGTCGTTTTCCAGTGGGTAACCAATTCATGGCCGAGAGGTAGAAAGAGAGCAAGACCGAGAGGTAGAAAGAGGGAGAGAGATATAGAGAGAGAAAGAGAGCAAGAGAGAGGGAGAGTGAGAGAGAGAGGGAGAAAAGGGATTATGATGCAGTGCATTTTAAGCTAGAATGGTTCCTTAGGAGTACTTTATCTAGTTTGTTATTATTACATTCTAGAATGCTCTTTTGGCCTTATAAGTATGAGGTATTGTAGAAGAAGAGGGTATTGAATGATATTATCTCTTTAGAAAGCTTTGATAGCTTCTTGTTCTTCCTCCCTGGATTGGGAAAACTTCAAATCCTTCTTGCAGGTATCATCTTCCGACGATCCACTATATCAGTTGGTATCAGAGCCTGGAGCTTGTGAAGATCG
>NW_021375947.1:0-264 GCF_001605985.2 Dendrobium catenatum
AGTCTCCGGTATGACCAAAAATGCCCGAATCATCCAGTATATCCTTCAATCTTCAATCATTCCTAACCTTTTTTATTATAGAATGTCATCCTATCGACGAAGCCCAACTTATCATAGATTATCTCTATGAGCTTTCAAAAATAGGTTACGCTGAACAAAAGAGAAAAAGGAACATCTCATTAGGGCACTTACTTACATACATTTTGGAAAAGAAATATAACTTAGTGCTATAATGATGCTTCCTTTAGATTGCTTTTCAAGGAG
>NW_021375948.1:0-328 GCF_001605985.2 Dendrobium catenatum
CTCTGTCAGGTGACCTGATGCAATAATTTGCCCATCAACGGATGCATACTATGCGGAACTAGAATATGAATGCTAGGTTTTGGATTAAATCTCCCTCAGAAATTCCGTGCCCTAGAATGCGAAAGAATTCGCTGGTACTGCAAGCGGGGTTCTTTTCGGACACAATAGTAGTAGCTATTCAGGAACACGAGGATTGTTGATGAATTTACACTACTGAAGGAAGCTTGGTGAGTCTTGTCGTTTTGGGGAGCAATTATTAGGTCCTTTCACTGGATGTAGAGGAAGGTTCGTTTTTAGGCAAAAATAGGTCAAAAAGTGCAAATACCGA
>NW_021375949.1:0-206 GCF_001605985.2 Dendrobium catenatum
AATTTAATTGATTTCAAAAAAAAATTTATTCAACCTTAATTCTTGAACATAATATTGATGGGAAAAATATTGAGTATTTAATGAGTAATAAGAAAGAATTATTTCTATATTTATTTTTTGGGAATAGTTCTGATCTTTAATATAACATTGTTATTGTTAGGTTTCAAGTCCGAGATGAGAAAGTAGATGATAACATTAGGTAATCA
>NW_021375950.1:0-574 GCF_001605985.2 Dendrobium catenatum
ATGACAGATTTCTTCACAAATTTCTTCAGTTCGTCCATTACTAAATCCAGTTCGTACAGACGAACTGCACTAAAAAAAATCAGCTTTGGAGGGGGTTTTACACCTCATAATATATAGAGAAGATCAAAGGCAAATTCGAAGTGCTCTATCAGATGACCTATATTGATTCTCTCGGTTATAGAGCTTTTTTCAAGCATTTTTATGGGCTCATTGGATTTTGTCTTGTCAAGATGTCAATTCAACTATAAAGAATGCTATGTTTGGATATCATTTGGTCATCCAATTAATGTTTCGAACATTTCAAATTGTCGTTCAATCCCTTGTTTTAGACATTTGAGTTCATATTGGATCAATTTTGGCATTGTTGGGTTCGTCTCCTTGAGATGTTCAATTTGACTATAAACTTGTTGAAATCATAGTTTGAATGGTCCCAAATTTAAGTTCGGAAGTTTTTAATTTTGATATGCCTTGAGATTCATGCCCGATCAAGATAGTTTTTTGTGATATATTATGACTATTATTGTCTGATTATTAACACACTGCCTCATTATTGAACTTCAATTATTCACACGCG
>NW_021375951.1:0-534 GCF_001605985.2 Dendrobium catenatum
CACACACCTTAACCTCCACAAATTTTAATTGGACTGATGTAAATTGAATAATTAGAGGAGTAAACTTTAAGGATCATTTACCTAAGGTAGCAACTTTAGTTCGTGATGCCCGTATTATCCAGCACGTACTTAGAACTTCTATTATACCTAAAGCTGGTGATAGAGTCAATATCACGCCTCTTCTTTCTATTGTTACCTTCTTGATAATGACCAGACAACCTATAGATGAAACCCAACTCCTAATTGACTACATTTATGGCCTTTCTGAAATTGGTCATGTTGATCATAAAAGAAAGAAGAACAAAACATTTGGACAACTGATTGCCTATATTTTGGAAAATAAATATGATTTGATTCATCCAGAACAAGATTTTGAAGAACCACTCTACTACAACGATGCATCCTTTAGAAGAAGCTGAATCTACATCTGCTACTGAACCAAATTATCAAAATTTGATTCAAAGATTTGATAATTTAGAGGCTCATTTTGATCAAAGGTTTGATCAAATTGAAACTCATTTATAGCAGTAGGAT
>NW_021375952.1:0-336 GCF_001605985.2 Dendrobium catenatum
CCTACCACCTTCTTGGTGGTGTTGTCTCCAAGAGTAAGCTTGCCTCCAGTCCTGGACTCTAGTACAACAAACTGGCTGGCATCAACAGTCATATATCGAGAGCATCCACTGTTCAGGTACCACATACTCTCACGAGGCCTTTTGTGAGAGCCCTCCTGCAAAATTACTAAATGTTAGATTTAGGAATCCAAGTAGGTTTGGGTTCCTTCTTATGAAGAGAAGAATGCAATGCATATGTGGTATGCTGTGGATCATGCACCTTAGATCTCCACGCCCAATGTGTACTATGGTGAATCATGCAAGCGTGTGAGATGTGTCCTAGCATGCCACATGAAA
>NW_021375953.1:0-1542 GCF_001605985.2 Dendrobium catenatum
TTTAATTACCTAATTTAGTTAATTAACATCTGATAAAATTAATTGATTAGAATTAATCAATATAACTGATTAATTGAATTGTCAAATGAATGAAAGTTTATAAATTACAAACGCCATTTTCCTCCAGTTCCTCTAATATATATATATAAAGCATTTGTCATTTGTGCAATCATCATTTGAATTAGGCTCATTTGAATTGCTACTAAGAGACTACCTAAAAATTTTTCTATAAGATAAAGGGGTGAGAATTTTCTCTCATTTATTTTTATCCTACATTGCTCTCTCAAATGCCACTCAGCATAAGTGAGAATTTGTTGGCTATCGTTTTAGTCCAAAGACTATTCTTGAGATGCCTTGAATGTCTCTAAATGAAACTGTCTTGAATGTCTTTAAAAGATATATCTCTTTAAAAGAATTCTAACACAAGTATCATTGAGCAGAAGACTTTGAATTGTTGTGGCATTTCAAATACTATTTCCCTTTGAAACATTTGAAGTCTCTAATTGTCAAAACACCACATCTATTCATTTAGTTATTAAGGTTAAGGTAACAAAGATTGTGATAAATCATTTCAAGACTATTCAATTAAAATTAATAGGTTAATTTTAAAATACAAGAGATTTTTTTTTTAATTTGAAAGTTTCAAAGTACGAGAGCATTTTAAATGATTTTTTTTTAAATACGAGAGCTTTAAATTTTGAGAGTTTTAAAGTATGAGGTTTTTAAGAATTGAAATTAATATAATTAACATGAAAATTTGATTTTTAGTTAATTGATTAATTAGTTAAGCGTAAAAGAAAATGCAGGAAGAGTTAATATTTCCACTAATCAGTCATATACAAGCTTTCAACATAATTCTTCATAAACTCTACAACTCTCCAAACAAACAACTCTACCAACTCAAATAAGTACAAAGCAACTCTTTGCTATCACCCCAAGATCCTTCCTGTACTAACTCCTACAACTATATGCGAGGTCCCTGAATTGTTGCAAGTATCACGTACCTGCAAACAAGCAAAGAAGAATTTGTGCATCATGAATAACTTAAATCAATGCTGGAAAATAATAAATATAGCTACTGTAGGTAGAATACAGTACTAAAAAGCAAGAAAATCTAAGTACGAAAAAGCTAGTAGAGCAACAGTATTGAAAAAATAGAGAGTAGTGGACTACTGTAGTACGAAAAAGACTATGAGCTCAGAATATCTAAAACACTAATGCTAGTGTCAAAACTCCGAAGTATCAAAATCACAAACTCAACCCAACTTAAACATGCACAGAACAAATCTCCAATCATTGTACAAGCAACCACTATCCACTCAAATAATGAAATTAAAATTCATTGGCAGCCTTGTTTATAAGAACTTGGTTGTAAGACCCATTATCCGACAACAGTAAGGGGCAAAGTCCCACACATCTATATGCTTTTGGCAGCACCTGTTAATATCTTCTTAATAATAAAAAGATTTTTCTCAAAATAAGGCTTTACATGATATGCAATTGATAACGCCCCCTTTTAATATAATATAAACATAAACAAAT
>NW_021375954.1:0-318 GCF_001605985.2 Dendrobium catenatum
AATACCACTAGTGACACCCCTTTTGCACCCACAGCAAGGCGGAGAAGCCTTTACAAAAACTTCCTTCCATCACTACCCGGTGCGGCAGAGAATCGTCGTCCTTTTATACTCTTTCTAGTGTTGGCAGAGAATCGTCTGTCCTTTCACACTCTCCCGGTGTAGGCAGAGAACCCTTCGTCTTTTCACACTCTCCAAGTGTGGGAAGAGAACCCATCGGCTGTTCGCACTCTCCAAGTGTGGGTAGAGAACCCTTCGGCTGTTCACACTCTCCAAGTGTGGGAAGAAAACCCTTCGGCTGTTCACACTCTCCAAGTGACG
>NW_021375955.1:0-242 GCF_001605985.2 Dendrobium catenatum
AGTAAATTGATAGGATCATGATGGCTGATAGGCGTATCGTCCTGGATGATGGGAAAAAAGTTGAGAATCAGAGGATAGATGGGGATGACTTGAGAAGACCCAAAAACTTAAAAAATAAAAATAAATATAAAAAGACAAAAAGGAGAAAAACAAAAAAACAATTTTTTTTTTGAGTTTTAGCAAGGCATGAATATGATAAATGCTCCAAGTAATTAAATTTTAAAGATTTGTAAGGCTAATAA
>NW_021375956.1:0-232 GCF_001605985.2 Dendrobium catenatum
AATGGTATGTTCTATTTTAAAATTAATATTCAAAATTAAATTTTAAGTTTCTCAAATAAATTAAAATTTTATTTTCTTTTCATCCTTTTCAAAACACAAAGCATTAAAAGATAACCCACAATAATAACTGTTGCGGATTAATTGTTTATGATTTTGATGATAACAAACATTCCTTATTTCTCTACGATTGCCTTCTGTGCTAACGTTTCAGGTCCACACGATCAGACTGCAA
>NW_021375957.1:0-552 GCF_001605985.2 Dendrobium catenatum
AATGGACCACTCCAACTTCAAGTTAATCCCTACCCTTGATTAATTCAGATCTCAAACTTCATTTAATTCAAATCCAAATTAATTCAAGTTTCAAACATATCCAAACTTTGATCCAATCAATTTGACAATCCAACCTCCAACTTAGACTTTGATCCAAACTTCAATCTAGCTTTAACCACATCCATTCATTAACAATCATCACATGATTGTAAATGATTTGGATACTTCAATACTATTCATTCAAACTTGAAATCCATTCCAAATCCAGAAATCCAAACTCAAATTCAAAGTCCTAAGGCCTTGTCCTAAAAAAAAAAACCCTTTTCAAAGCCTCTAATCACTTCCAGACTATTAATCCTGATATGTTGATCAATAAACTGTGTTTTTTTGGACTCATTTCTGTTGAGTCTATTAATTAGGTTGTTAAGCCTAAGTGAGTGTCCCAAGGCTACCAAGAGGGGGGGTGAATTGGTAGTTTAAAAATTTAAAATTTAAGACCCCCTTTTTTTTAATTAAGTAGAAAAAGATTTTTCAACCACAGAGTTTTTAAAA
>NW_021375958.1:0-459 GCF_001605985.2 Dendrobium catenatum
CTCTCAAGAGGCACGAAGATCTAAATGAAAAAAAGATCTGATGGCAGTCTAATTTGGACTATATATACAAAAGACAAGAAAAATCGCCAAAACCTGCAAGTTTTCAATTATGTACGCAGTGGATCGTCCCGTACGATCGTGGATCGTCCTGGACGATTTTACTTATACGATTTGAAACGACCCTATTTGTATATGTGTACGAAATGTCTTCATACAGCTGATCATCCCGTACGAACTAGGTTTGTCCGGTACGAGCAGTTATTACAAGGTCGGTTCTGGAAACTGTTGAAAATTGTTCTAAGTCGGTTAATCGTTTGGACGACAATTTATTCGTCTGGACGAAAATTTTACAGAGGACCCATTGTCCTGGACGATATTTAATTTCGTCTGGATGAAAATTTTACAGAGGTCCAATCGTCATGTACGATAATTAATTTCATCTGGACGAAAATTTTACAG
>NW_021375959.1:0-282 GCF_001605985.2 Dendrobium catenatum
CTCTGTCAATACTGGGGATAAGTGTAAAAGGAAGACGGTTCTCTGCCACACTGGGTAGTGGCGAAAAGAGTTTTTATAAAGGTTTCTCCGCCTTGCTGTGGGTGCTAAAGGAGAGTCACTAGTGGTTTTTGTGCAATACTCAGAGGGGGCCTCCAGGGAGTGGATGTAGGTCTGGTTTAGACCGAACCACTATAAAACTTGTGTCTTTTATGTTTACTGCTTTTTATTTTCCGCATTTTATTTTTGTTCCAGAAAATTTTTGTTGAAAAACTTTTCTAAAAT
>NW_021375960.1:0-470 GCF_001605985.2 Dendrobium catenatum
TGTTTATTTCCTTACTGTACTGTGACGGGCTTTTTCTTGAGTTTCATTGCATGCTGGTTGTAAAATTGTTGGTGTGTTTGTTTATTTATTTTTTCTGCACTTTGTGTTATGATTTGACTGACGATTAGATTACCCATAGGTTAGGAACGATCTGGGTTGTTAAAAAGATTTCCTGCATGTGGCCACATTCGTGCAGGGCAGTAAAGCGGGCTAATTAATTAATAATTATATATATAAATGCTACAGGTACTCCAGTTGCTTAGCCCCCAAAATAAAAAGGAGTGTGGCCAAGTGTGGCTAATTAATTTAATTTAAATGCATATATATAACTGCTCGGGATGATTTTTACAATAAATTGCTTAGGATAACCCTGCAGGTGGTCTAGATTTTTCTTTTCTTTCTGTGAAATATAATGTAAATATAAATGTATTTCAAAATTATCATAAATGTGAAAGTGATTTTGAAAGTGG
>NW_021375961.1:0-275 GCF_001605985.2 Dendrobium catenatum
CCCTCACACAACTCTTCCTATTACTAGGTTATAGCGGAGAATAATTGACATGATCTTCATGAATCCATTAATAACCATAAACGAAGAATAAACTAGGAAGATAAGAGCGTCAGGGAAAGAGTTTCACCCAAGGAATGAAGTAATACGACGTTCCGGTGGGTGCTTTGTTGGTTGGATCGGAAGTAGGTGGTGCTTGACAGCTTCTGGGATGACTTGCAAATATGGGTCTTCAAATCAACAATCCACTTAGCCTCAATAGTCTGGACAACAACCTG
>NW_021375962.1:0-340 GCF_001605985.2 Dendrobium catenatum
CAGGAATCCATACCAGCCCGTGAGATGATGTTGGAGGTGTATGCTGTTTGAGTCAGAGCAAGTCCAGTTGGTGTGGATTGTACCATAATTCTAAGAAAATGATGAAGTGATCCCAGATTTTTTAAGTTGAAATGCTGATGTAAATCAGTTAACAGATGATGAATAAGAGATTCGTCATTGCCAGTTAACAAGATATCATCCACATAGATTAGGATGTATAAAATTTTGGAATCATGTTTGTATAATAATAGGGATGGATCGGCTGAACTGGGTTGAAAGCCGAAATTGATCAAGTGGGTAGAAAACTTAGCAAACCATTGTCTTGGAGATTGTTTCAAGC
>NW_021375963.1:0-316 GCF_001605985.2 Dendrobium catenatum
CCCACCCTCTTGGTTAGCCTTGGGACAATAACTTAGGTTTAACAACATATAAGGAATCACCAGAGATAAACAATGAAAGGATTAGTTTTGGAAAGAACCTTTAGCTCTTTTGTACAATCCCCAAATGTAAAAAAATAGGAACAAAAAATTCCCATCTGTTTACTAATTCAATAACCACAATGAGTTGGGAGCATTTAACAACCACATGTTCTACATCTTCCCTCATATTACACCCTCTTGAACATGAATTATGGTCCAAGATCCTTCTATCATAAAGAAAATCTCTCGTTGGAATAGCATTTTTCTAAAGTCTCCT
>NW_021375964.1:0-454 GCF_001605985.2 Dendrobium catenatum
AATAGAGTAGTATAAAGTGGTATGCATGTAAATCTCCAATTATTAATTGCGATCATTGGATGCCGTTCGGAGGTGAATTAAGATGTGTCACATCATCATTTTGTTATGTATCACGGTTGTGTATCGCTCTGTATTGGGTGATGTGGCGCATCCTGATTCATCTCCAGACAATCCGGTGACCGCATGTAATAATTTCTCGTCAGTTTAAGGCTTTGTTTGGAACAATTTTTATTACTATTTTATCATTGCTTGAAAAATAAAAAAAAATTATTGCTGTAAAAAGAAACAAGAAAATTGTCTCAGATGAAGCCCGAATCTTAGGCTGAAACTTCTAATTAAGAATTCGTCTGAGATAACTTCCTTACTGTTTCTTGAATCAATTTTAGTACAAAATTTTTTTTTTTCTTATTTTTTTTACTTTTCAGATTACAATTATAATTTTTATTTGACTATT
>NW_021375965.1:0-437 GCF_001605985.2 Dendrobium catenatum
AACTGCAAGTTTTATTATTATTAAATGCTATTTAATATTGTATTTTTAACTTGTTTCATGTTAAAGAGGTTTTATTTCAATTTAAATTTAGTATTTTAATATTTAAGATTTATTTGAAGTGTTAAATTATTTATATTAAGTTTTAAAAAACTTAGCACTTAATAGACCCCAAGTGTAAGGAGTTATTGATCAACAAGTCCTAGGCTCATATTTATAATACACTTGATCTCCCTTAAGGGATCAAATCCAATATGAGTCCTTTATTTTACTTTGGTATTTTAATGATTTTTGTTTTTAAGATTCTTGTCAATTGATCACTTTAAGAACTTGAAGTTCTCAATTGAAAGATGTTTTTTTTTTTTTTAAAGAAGCAATCAGCTACATTAATAACTAAATAAACTAATACAAAGTACAATCTACAAGCATATGATTCCTCC
>NW_021375966.1:0-223 GCF_001605985.2 Dendrobium catenatum
CTTCAATACTATCAAATAATTTATAATAATTTAATTAATTATAATTTATTTGGATAATTAAAATTTAAACATTCAAATAAAAAATTTTACTTAATCTAGAAATCCATACCAAAATCAAGAGTTAAAGGCTTATGCCTTGAAAGCCTTTTTGAGTAATTTTTCAAAATCTCCAAAACACAGTCAAATGACCTTTGATTTATGATCTATCAATTTTATATTTATT
>NW_021375967.1:0-409 GCF_001605985.2 Dendrobium catenatum
TCAACTTAGTGGTTAATGACTTCAATTAGAATCTATCAATCCCTAAAACTTTAAACCTCCATAATTTAGTTAAAACCAAGGACTCAACATCTTAGGTGACCTTAGGTCAAAACGGGCCAAAACTTTTAAAAATCATAACTTTTCGTAGAAAACTCCAAATTGAGTATATCACCTGTCTAACAACTCATAATTAGGTCTAGTATTTATTAAAAATTTGAAACCCTTAAGATTAACTTTAATTTTAAAAGTCAAGTTTTTAACCCCTAGTTAATGTATCCGGATAATCCTTTAAATCCCATTAATTTTTCTAACCTCTAAAATCCTTTTAATATGTCATTAAAATTCTCAACCAACCCATTAAAATCAGTAATTAATTCCCTTAATATTAATTTACTCCTTTAATTCCAAC
>NW_021375968.1:0-392 GCF_001605985.2 Dendrobium catenatum
AGATATTAAAAGGATTAAATTAATTAAGCATTTCAATTCATTTAAAGTTTTATTTTACACAAAAGTTTTTACATTTTTATTTAATTATAACATTTTTTTATCGGATGAGGAGATTTTTATATTCAAATTTATTAGATTATTGTAGCCGGGAGAAAATTATTTGTTAAAGATTTGTTATGACATAACTTTTGAATTCTTTTTCTTGTTTATATTATATTTTCTTAAATTTTGACATTAAAGATAGTTTTATATTATATTTTCTTAAATTTTGACATTAAAGTTGTTGTGGTTGATGTCATGTGTTGTGATAGAAGCAGGAGGAGGAGGAGCAAGAGACCTTTTGATGGATAATTTGCATGAAAAACTCTTTGTAAAAGTATTCTACTAATTAG
>NW_021375969.1:0-587 GCF_001605985.2 Dendrobium catenatum
TGCTTCATTTGGGACAATTTTTTTAGTGCATTTTAAAGCTTTTTTTAATAAAAAAGTTTTTGAACATGAAATTATTTGTACTACAAACCTGTTTTAGAAATCATTAAGAAAACATCCCCAAAGGAAGCCTTAGAATGTGTGATCACTTTTTCAAATAAAATCTACGAGGGAAGCATAAGAAAATTTCAAAATTTTCATAACTTCTTTTTCTTGTCCTTTTCCAAATCGATGGATCATCAAATAATCCAAACAGAACAAGAATCCTGAAGCTTGAATCAGTTCAGAAAGAATTAATTGTTCTAGCAGGTCCAGTCCAGATAAGTTTTCTTCAAGAGCTGATGCTGCTTCAAGAAACAAGAAGCGCACATGCTGGAAGAGTGCCTATGAGATTGTTGCATGTTATCAAGTGGATCGTACGTACGTGTTGAAATCCACCGGACTGCATGCAAATGGCTGCCAGATCGATCGTCAGATCAGACACTTTGATGAGTCTTCCTGATGTTGAGCCAGTACTGGAATTGGATCCGACCTGCAGCGGTGAAGCCCCTGTAAAGGAGCAGAACCGATTGTGTACGTCGCTGCTCATG
>NW_021375970.1:0-317 GCF_001605985.2 Dendrobium catenatum
TGTTGGAGTTATACCCAAATATCATCTAATGTCATAATTCTCTTCGGCCTCCAACCGGCGTCAGACTTCTACCCGACGCCAGACCTCCGCTCATTGTCAAATTTCTAACCCGACGTCGGACTTCTGCCTATTTTCAGACTTTCATCGGGCATCTATCTGATGCTGGATTTCTCTCCATCGTTGGATATCTACCTGACGCCATCTTTCTGACCTATGTCGCCAGACAACGGTCCTTCTAACTAACGTTGCCCGTCGACTACAGTCCTTCCGACCTCTGTCGCCCGTCGACTATGGTCTTTCCGACTTACGTTGCCCAC
>NW_021375971.1:0-325 GCF_001605985.2 Dendrobium catenatum
CTTATTCGTTCATGTTTGACATAAAAGAAAGTGAAAAATTGAAGCATTACATGGATAGTTTCTCTAGTTTCTCCCATAAAAGCATGTACCCCTCTTACTTGCAATTACATTTATCTTTTAATGTCATAAAAACATCTGTCTACTTTCATGTCTGGAGATATTTGAACTTATAAGTATTTCCTAATAGCGTATATATAATTGGCAATGATGGCTCATGCACATATGATTGAAGAGTAGTTTATGTCACTCTAAATGGTTTTGCTTCCGTTAGCATTTGAGGTAGAATGCGTTTGCGGATTTCGACTTTTTTATAAAATTTGTGTTA
>NW_021375972.1:0-234 GCF_001605985.2 Dendrobium catenatum
GTTCGTATCACCTTCATCAATCCATCTGGCTTTCGCTATCTGCTTCCACCAGGTTGCAAGCCGAGCTAGAGTAGTGTTCAACTCAATTGCCTTCAATCTAAGCTATTGTTCCTGTTCCTCATTCAGCCCATTAGGAGAACAATCCACCAGTTAAAGCTCTTCAATACGGCTTTCCAGAGAAAATTTCAACTCATTAAGTTCTTTCAGTCGGTTACGACTCCAAAAGAACAAAGC
>NW_021375973.1:0-334 GCF_001605985.2 Dendrobium catenatum
TAATTGTGGAAATTTCAAAATTCCCATATATCCATTGTAATTAGTTTATGATGCAAAGAAATTAAGCAGTGGTTATAGGACTAGCTTAGTAGGTATTAGTTTTGTGTTGGTTATAACTCCCACATATCTACAAAATTTATAGCGGTTATAACTACCACATATCACCCAGAATTCAGGTAGTTATAATAGCCCCAAAATCCATAGAATTATAGTGGTCATAACCATAAAGACCCATATTTTAAAAAAAGGTTACACAAAAAAATAATGATTAATACATAATTCATATTATAAAATAAAATATGTAATATTAATCTCATCAAAATAACACAATATT
>NW_021375974.1:0-323 GCF_001605985.2 Dendrobium catenatum
ATTATTTTCTAAGCCTATTTTTTAACTTTTAAGCATACTTAATATGAGGTTGTTAACTAGCATGCATTGCATTAAAAACAGATTTAAAAGAGTCGAAATTTTAGTTGCATTAGTCCTTAGCATTTTTCATCCAACATAAGTCAAAAGGGCCA
Source organism: Dendrobium catenatum (assembly GCF_001605985.2). Classification (NCBI taxonomy): domain Eukaryota; kingdom Viridiplantae; phylum Streptophyta; class Magnoliopsida; order Asparagales; family Orchidaceae; genus Dendrobium; species Dendrobium catenatum. The sequence continues at coordinate 153 of NW_021375974.1, forward strand.
ATTAGAATCTGCTCTACAAGTCGGCCATATTCTCAAAAACTTATCTTAAATAACGTCCCTATCACTCTTTCATAAAAGACAGTATTCATCTATTTTAAATCAATTAGGTGGTTAGCTGGCTCCCTAATCCAGGCCGGGGTAAGTCCAGACTTGCACTGCATTAGTTAGTTT
>NW_021375975.1:0-300 GCF_001605985.2 Dendrobium catenatum
AATAAAATACTCATGCTAGCTACACTTGGCCATGCTCTTATTTATTTTTTGGGGTTAAGTATCTTAGGCACATGTAGCAAGCATTTATATACATAATTGACATGGCCACCTGTAAAAAAAAGTCAATATCAAGATCACCCCTAACCTCTAAGTAATCTATCACACACATCACATCATATAGAAAAAGTATAATAATGAACCTCATTAACATAATAATCACCACAATAAATCAAAGAAAGCAGCACATGTGCCACATGTAGAGCATCTCATCACAGAAATAGAAAAAAGAAATCACCAGCC
>NW_021375976.1:0-2883 GCF_001605985.2 Dendrobium catenatum
TTTCACATATATGTTCATTTTGTATCCTATCTCTAAGGGTAAAGCCACTCATCCACCTAAGCATCCTCATCTCTGCAGCACTTAACTTAGTATTATGTTTTGCTTTTAATGGCCAACATTTAGCACCATAAAGCATTGTAGGCCTCACCACCATGTAATAGAATTTTCCCTTGAGTTTGAGGGGGACTTTTCTATCGCACAACAAACCTGATGCATTCCTCCACTTCAACCATCCAACTTGAATTCTGCTGATAATATCTTCATCTATTTCGACATCACACTGACAATAGATTCAATATATCTAAAATGAGTACTCTTATTAATGACTTTATCGCCCAAAGTCACAATCCCCTCACTAGGTCTATTGCTACTAAAATTACACTCCATATATTCAATTTTAGAACCTTTACACTCTAAGGCTGACCTCCATAATTCAAGTTTACCTTCAACTCCCTCTCTAGTCTTATCAATAAGAAGAATATCATCAGCAAAAAGCATACACCAAGGTACATCCTCTTACAAATGTCTAGTGAAAGTTTATGTACCCAACATTGCTTATTAATTTTGGACTTTAAGATGAATGGGCATAATATTAAAAATATATTAAATCATCATTCTAGGATTAGATGGAGGTATTTAAAGAATATTAACAAAAATATTTTTGTGAGTAAGATTCTAGATCTTAAGATTTTGCTTATGCATGAGGAAGCTAATGTTATATGTGAATGAGTAGCTAGTGATATTAAGAATATTATAAAAGACGTGCTTGGAGTGTCAAAGGAAAAAACTCTAATAGTAAAAATAGTTGATGGTGGAATCAAAATGTGCAAGAAAAGATAAAAAATAAAAAGATTTGTTATAAAAATTATTTTAACAGTAAAAACTCTGTTAATTGGGAAAGATATAACGAGGTCCATAAGAAGTCTAAGACAGTAATTTGCAATTTTAGCTTTTAATGATTTATATAATAGATTAGACACTAAGGAGGGCAAAAGATATATGTATAAGTTAGCTAAACAAAGAGATGGAAGTAGTAAAAATTTAGTTCAAGTGAAGTGTATTAAGGATGAAGATCAAAAAGTATTTTTATTAAAAAAGGATATTCAAGAAAGGTGGATAAGATATTTTGCTAAACTTTTTTAATGAAGATTATGAGCATACAATTGACTTTAGTGATCTTAGCACCATAAATGAAAATAAAGATTTTTGTTTTTATCGACGTATTAATAAAATCAAAGTTAAAGAAAATTTAAAGAAAATAAAGTGTAGAAAAGCTGTTGGACCTGATGATATTCCAATAGAGATGTGGAAATGCTAAAGAGATGAAAAAATTTATTGACTTACTAAACTTTTTAATATTATTTTGAAGACTAAAAAGATGTCATATGAGTGAAGAATGAGTGTGTTGATTCCTATTTTTAAGAATAAAAGTGATGCACAAGATTGTGCGAATTATAAAGGAATTAAGTTAATGTCTCATACTTTAAAACTATGGGAGAGAGTTATGAAGCATAGGTTGTGGCGTGACGCTGATGTTTCTTAAAATCAATTTGGATTCATGTCAGGTAGGTGTACTATAGAAGCTATACATTTATTAAAAGGTTTGATGGAGAAGTATAGAGAGAATAAGGAGGATCTATATATGATTTTTATTGATTTAGAGAAAGCATATGATAAAGTTCTAAGAGAAGTGCTATGGAGAGTTCTACATAAGAAAGTGTTAAATAATGCTTATATTCAAGTCATTAAGAATATGTATGCAGGAGATGTTACTTGTGTTCAAACACAAGCTGGTTTGACCAAGTATTTACATTAAGGATCAGCCTTAAGCCCATATCCTTTTGCTTTAGCCATGGATGTTCTCACTAGACATTTGCAAGAGATTGTACCCTGGTGTATGCTTTTTGCTAATGATATTCTTCTTGTTGATAAAACTAGAGGGAGAGTTGAAAGTAAACTAGAATTATGGATGTCAACCTTAGAGTCTAAAGGTTTTCATTTGAGTAGATCTAAAACTGAATATATAGAGTGTAATTTTAGTAATAATAGATCTAGTTGGGGGATTGTGACTTTGGGTGATCAAGTCATTAATAAGAGTACACGTTTTAGATATCTTGGGTCTATTGTTCAAAGTGATGGTGAAATATATGGGGATATTATTAGTAGAATTCAAGTTGGATGGTTGAAATGGAGGAATGCATCGGGCTTGTTATGTCATAGAGAAGTCCCTCTCAAACTTAAGGGAAAATTTTATAAGATCATAATGAGACCTGCAATGCTTTATGGTGCAGAATATTGGCCAATAAAAGAGAAGCATAATATTAAGTTAAGTGTTGCAGAGATGACGATGCTAGGTGGATAAGTGGTTTTATTCTTAAAGATTGAATACAAAATGAGCATATACGTGAAAAAGTTGGAGCAACACCAGTGGAAGATAAGATTAGAGAGAGTCGTCGTAGATGGTTTGGTCACATAAAACGGCGGCTTTCCAATGACCTTATTAGGAAAGAAGATGTATTAAATTTGACTTATATTAAGAAAGATAGAGTTAGACCTAAAAAGACTTGGTTAGAAAATATTAGAAATGACCTTTCTTTATTTGATTTAGATGAGAATTTTATCCTTAATAGGACACAATGGAGAAAAAGGCTTCATGTAGCCGACCCCACATGGTGGATTAGACCTGTCAATATTGGACCCGACCCGAAAACCCGACCCGAACCCGACCCGAACCTGACCCGAAAATTTCGGGTTTGGGTTGACCCGAACCCGAAGCGGGTCGGATTTGGGTCTGGAAAACTGACCCGTTTACAAAACCGGGTCGGGTTCGGGTTGATCTTAAAACCCGAGAATGACCCGAATTGACCCAGTATAACACATAAA
>NW_021375977.1:0-329 GCF_001605985.2 Dendrobium catenatum
TAATTGATCAGGAAATCAAGGGAGTAATTAAGGATGCTTGAAATGATCATATCGTCCTGGATGATCGCAGGATCGGCCAGGACGATCAATTCAAAAACCTTAATTACTTCAGGATGATAAATATCGGCCAGCTCGAATTCAAGGAGATGCTCTGGACGATTTTCCTCTGATTTGAATTGATCAGCCGGGACAATTGTGAGATCAGCCTGGACGATCAAGCCAATTTTAAATCGTCCAAGTTTGCATTTAGGGCGATGCTCTGGCCGATCTTCTAAGATTTGTACTGATCGGCCAGGCTGATGTCCATATCATCCTGGACGATATTGTAG
>NW_021375978.1:0-256 GCF_001605985.2 Dendrobium catenatum
TATTCGCCTGATCGTACTGTACGATACGTATCGTACTGTACGATTTGACTGCCTTTTCCCTAAACGACTCGTCAGAATATTAATTGGATATCGTACTATACGATCCCCATATCGTACTGTACGATTTACGGAAATTTCTGTAAATACCCTTTCCTAGGCTGTTCAATTCACTCAACCCACTCCTCACTCAGCCTTCACTTCGTTTTCTTTCCCTCCTGTAATGTCTAAACGAGGTCGGATGACTACCGGAAGCTCG
>NW_021375979.1:0-200 GCF_001605985.2 Dendrobium catenatum
TCTTATCTAAAGCAAAATTCATCGATAGCAACGCCACTGGATCCGCAACATGTGTGCAAGCGGACAGAAGACGTTCGTAGGCCCTTAAATGAAATCTTGGGCCATTTTCTAAACGAAATCACTTGCATAATTTGATCATATTTAAATATTTTAAAATGCCCCCTATATATTAAAATATGATCACTTGAACTAAATTCACC
>NW_021375980.1:0-297 GCF_001605985.2 Dendrobium catenatum
AGTTCTAACAACCTATTTTCTAGACTCAACACACTCCTCGGAGGCGCCCTCCAAGATTGCACTACAATTGTGACTCTCCTTTAGCCCCCATAGCTAGGCGGAGAAGCCTTTTCAAAGAACCTCTTTTTGCCACTCCGGCAAGGCAGAGAACCTATCTCCTTTTGCTTCCTCCTGAAGATGGCAGAGAACCAAAATCAGATGCTGAATCCTAACCTCTACCGACCCTTCCATGGATGAGAAACTCTAGACGAAGAAAAAGTAGAGCGATCCTTGAAGCAACCCTTGTGAATCCCCTCA
>NW_021375981.1:0-262 GCF_001605985.2 Dendrobium catenatum
AAGGGCAAAGAATCACCCGTCAGTCTTTGGAAGAGTCTGAGGCTCGCGGTTTTTTATTTTCTATCTTTGTTTTTCTTTGGTTCCTTCTTGTTGCGTCATCCTCTACCTCTGTCCACCATCGTCATCCCCATTTCCACCAAAAGTGGCCGGCCACCTCACCCGAAGATCCACTACAAACCGCCGGCCATGGCTCCCTAGCCGCCGCCCTCATCCTTTCCCCTCTTTCCTTGGATTTCCTAATTAGGAGTGCATGATATTAGGA
>NW_021375982.1:0-248 GCF_001605985.2 Dendrobium catenatum
AGTAAGAAAGCCATCCCAAACAAAGCCTTAATTAAGAGTTCATTTGGGATAACTTTTTTACTGCTTTTTAAAACAGCTTTTTAGTATAAAAATTTTAATTTTTTTAAAAATTGTACTATAAAGTTACTTTTTATTAATAATAAAAAAGCTATCACAAACAAAACCTAAATCAATTCAAATAACAATTTGTATAAGTAACAGCCTATGTTGAATATATAATATTATATTTCATATTATTTTATGTTGCA
>NW_021375983.1:0-296 GCF_001605985.2 Dendrobium catenatum
ATATCTGTAGTTCATTTTATGTCAATGTAAGAATTTTTACCCTTTCTCTTTGCAGGTGAATCCATTCCTCGTCCATGATGAGAAGAAGAGATTGCTGTAGGAATTCAGAAGATGTTTTTTGCTGGAAGCTCAGGAGAAATGGAGCGAATGGCCGAAATGTGGAATTTGGAAAATGTTAAAATTTTCCGCCTTTTTCATTGTATGTACTAGGCGGGCCTCGTATTATTTACTCTCGAAAATACAAACGGGTCAGGCCTTTACTTTCCACGTTAGCACGCCACGCGTTATGTTTTTAT
>NW_021375984.1:0-202 GCF_001605985.2 Dendrobium catenatum
CTCTCTTCCCCTCACCCGACTTCTTTCTCTCCCTCTCCAAACCCCACGGTCAAACCCTCATCCGAACCCCTTCACCCCTACCCAATCTCACGGCCAAACCCATAACTGGCCCCTTGGCCGCCGACTCCACTTCCCTAGCCGCCGACCAAGCTCCTCTTCCCACCCTCCTTGCGATTTCCTATTTTGGTTGGGCTAATTTAGG
>NW_021375985.1:0-597 GCF_001605985.2 Dendrobium catenatum
ACGTTGTAGATTTGATATTTCTGGTATTCGTGGATGCCAGAGTTGTTTTCCTTTTTTAATACAGGATCGAGAAGATCTTGATCACCGTTGTCGTAGGTGATATTTATACTTGTGTCCACAGTGGATCGTTGCACTCACGATATATACACCGTTGTTATCCACAAGTAGTTTATACTCATATGTGGGGGACCGCTGTATCTACTACGAGCTCCTAGGAGTATTGTAGAAGAATCATTGTCTTTGCATCATGACCACCTTTCACCAATCTCAGGTGGGCTGATGTATTTGCACTTGTTTGTGGTGACGGGTCTTCCGCCATAAATTAACAGCTTTGCCTTCTTTAATCAGTGTGCAGTCTTGTAAGGAACATAATTTTTTGTGTGTTATACATCTCCATTTGTAAGAAGGCGATGTATCTGACTGCCATTGAAGAGTTGTTGAATGAAGACAATGGCCCTTGTGACATCATTGAGCTTGTATTGTTGCTTATGAGTGATCAAATAATTTATTTATATTTGGGATTTTAACAAATGTCCTTCCTCCGTTCATTGATCTCCACTAGCATAATCAAATTTGATGAGTGATGTTAAGATAATT
>NW_021375986.1:0-375 GCF_001605985.2 Dendrobium catenatum
TTTTCTTGTGTTGAAGATTTTGATATGGCTTGGTCAAAAGGTGTTTGGTTTTTGCTTGGGAAGCCCTTTGTTCTTCAAAAATGACATCCTAAGTTTAAGCCAAAGCGTGAAAATTTCTCTAGTGTCCCGATCTGGGTTAAAATTCATGATCTTCCTTTGGCCTGCTGGAACTCAGAGGGGATTTCGAGAATAGCAAGCAAGATAGGTGTTCCATTGGCTGATGATCACCTTATGGAACAAAAGACTCGTTTAACTTTTGCTCGAGTATGTGTGCTTGTAGACTGTAATGCGACTTACCCAGATGTTATCAAAGTTTCGCTTGATGGTGATGTGGTGGGACTAAAGGTGCAGTATGAATGGAGACCGGTTCCTTGC
>NW_021375987.1:0-226 GCF_001605985.2 Dendrobium catenatum
AATTTGGTGAAAATTTGAATTTACTATGAATTTTTAACATTCTGGCCATTAAAATTGATTTTTAAAACTAAATTTCAGCCGTCGCCAATCATTACCAATGATTGGAGCTGAAAAGGCGGCGGCGAACAGCGTGGTGACACGTGTCCGACACGTGGCGCCCATCGGTTGTCCACTTAAACACATCGGACAACAGTTTAAGCCGTCCGATGCGCTTGTTCTGGATGGA
>NW_021375988.1:0-246 GCF_001605985.2 Dendrobium catenatum
GCTCCCCAGAGACTCCTCAATACATCCCCACTCAAATTCCGCCGGTCAAGTCCCTTTCCGGCAAGCTTCCCGGCGAACCTATCCCAAATCCGTTCGAGGAACTATAGCACTCGATCGAGGAGCTTTCAATCCAAGGTGTCTTCTACAAAATGGAGCGTGGACAATCTACAAATGCAACAAGTCCATAAACGGTTCGATCCGTCCAAAATTCAAGGTGAAAAATCTAACCCTAGTCTAGGGCACTTA
>NW_021375989.1:0-247 GCF_001605985.2 Dendrobium catenatum
GGCTAGAATCAAACTCACTATCTTCACAGCAACACTTTTATGCATAGGGTTGGGTATGGAGTCGTAAAATTCCCACCTTTTCTGCTTTTTGTAACCTGCTAGAAGGGTCCAGTGGTTTCCGTGAATAATTGGATTAATTATAATACTGCTTGAGTAAGCAGAATTGTAGTCTATGTGCTCGAGGAACAACACTGATTTTACATCCTTAAGCTTGTAATGCTGCAAATAATTAAATATAAGAATTAAA
>NW_021375990.1:0-269 GCF_001605985.2 Dendrobium catenatum
CTGCAACACTTAACTTAGTATTATGCTTCTCTTTTATTGACCAACATTCGGCACCATAAAGCATTGCAGGTCTCACCACCATCTTATAGAATTTTCCCTTAAGTGTCTATTTGATTCAACATTACTCAGATAATAACATTGAATATATTGCTTGGCTGCTTAATTACTGTGTTAGGAGTTTGTTCTTTCGATGCATAGTATTTTAGTCTTTTTTCTGTCTTTCTTTTTGTTCTATAGAGTAATAGATAGATACCCCAAACATTGATATC
>NW_021375991.1:0-233 GCF_001605985.2 Dendrobium catenatum
AAAGATGATGAGTATAATGCCTCATAGAATTAAAAAATATAAATCCCATAAATTAGAAAGACCTCCAAAATTAGTATCCAATAATTTGAATTTCTTACATTATATTCCTATTTTTTAAGTTGTATAGATAATAAATTTTATAATGTTCAATCATGACAAATAAATCTGTTATGACAAAGTAAGACCCCGTAATTTTTATTTTTTAGATTTTTCATTTTAAAAAATTATTATTG
>NW_021375992.1:0-327 GCF_001605985.2 Dendrobium catenatum
AAAGAGACTGATGCTAAGTAACCCTACACACACACAGTTGAGAGAATTAGAATTTCTGTTTTTACTCATATCGGCCAGGACGATTTTTACATCGTCCTGGACGATCAGGCTTAAAACAGAAAGTCTAAATAAGGATTCTTTATTAAGGCAGCCGTCATTAACATGTCGGCCTGGACGATACGTGTATCGGCCAGGACGATAAGCTCAAAATAGAAAGAAGTTGCCGCCATAGACAATTAAGGTATACTGTATTTTTAAATTATCGGCTATGATGATCATTGATCGGCCCGGAAGATATTCACAAATTATGCCTTAATTGATCAGGAA
>NW_021375993.1:0-201 GCF_001605985.2 Dendrobium catenatum
ACGAGTAGTGTACGACAGTCTACCTGTACGAAGCAGCAAACAACTCTATTTAGAAGCTGCTACGTCACGCCACCGGATCTGCAACATTCGTACAAGCAGACAGAAAGCGTCTACAATTCTTTCAAAATACCCTCACACATGCACTATAATTTGTACACACTTAGGTACACTAAAAGAGGGTATACAATCATGAAACCCGCA
>NW_021375994.1:0-351 GCF_001605985.2 Dendrobium catenatum
AATTTTCGATGTAATTTTTATCGGCGATTTACTAACCACTGTAAAACTACCAATATTTTAGGAAACTGTCGGAAACATAATACTAATCACCAGAAAAAACTATCAATAGTTGGCATTTTTCCTGTAATGTCTCACATAACATCGCCCTTTCTCTCCTTTATTTAGTGGTTTCTCTTTAATATTTTTATCGAAGAAATATACCTCTTATTGCCAAAAGTCATTTCCAAAGTCATAATGAGAGTTTAAATATATGGAATAAAAAAAAAAAAATTTTCAATTTGTTATTATATTTGTACAGTATGATAGGAGTATCATACAGTATGATTTTTTCATCCTCTACATAACTTGGAT
>NW_021375995.1:0-268 GCF_001605985.2 Dendrobium catenatum
GCGTGATACTAATGTTTCTCAAATTCAATTTGGATTCATGCCGGGTAGGTCCACTATGGAAGACATACATTTATTAAGAGGTATGATGGAGAAATATAGAGAGAATAAGGTGATGTATAACGGGAAGGGCTACGCTAGAGAGAGGGTCTCTCAGCAGCTTTGATGTTTTAGAAAACTTGGACAGCAGGTTGGCCTTGAAAAAACAGTAGTTTTGAAGCCTCAATATTGCAAGAAAAACACTACTAGTTGCTGAAATTCTCTGGCTGCA
>NW_021375996.1:0-221 GCF_001605985.2 Dendrobium catenatum
TCTCTAGAGTAGCAAACGCCTAAACATTGATAAATTTAGGCGTTTAAATTTTCTGGTTCTTTTTACTCATGCTTGAATTGTATAATGATTTTTATTGAAATTAAAATTAAAGACTTATTTCAAAGATCATCAACTTAATAATAATTAGAACTCGTTAAATAAATAAACTCATCATTTCAGAGTAAAACTACATCTCACAACAATTTGCAGAAAAAAAAAAT
>NW_021375997.1:0-1694 GCF_001605985.2 Dendrobium catenatum
TCACTCCCTTATTGAAATCTGATTACAAACAAGTTGTGTATTCGAGCTGAATTCCAGAGTCGCTTAGAGATTAGACAGAATTCTGACGTCAGTTGGAGATCTGGAAGAGTTTTGGCGTCACTGGAAAGTCAGGCAGAACTCTGGCATCACTTATAAGTAGGGAAGAATTACAGCGTCACTTGGGAGTCGGACGAAAATCCAGCGTCACTTGAACGTCGGGCGAAACTCCGGCAGTGGTCAAGGATAAGTTTATTCCCTCCTTCCCTTTTTTTTCTACTCTTTCTTCTCTTCTTCTTCTTGTTTGGGTCCCCTCTCAAGAGAAATGAGGGGCTATTTATAGTTTTTTTAGGATGAAATGACCCGTAAATAGGAGGAGGATCAAGGGCAAATGTGGAGTGATTCGGATGGACGGCCGATATTGAATCCCTTGATCGTGGATCCTTTGTCAGACATTTTAAGGTTTTAACAATATCAGAATTATGTAATGTTGGTCTCGTTGGATTTGTCTTGTTGAGCCGCTTGATTCGACTATAAGCATGTCATGTTTGGAAACTGTTTGGTAATTCAAATTATGGTTTGAACCTTCAAACAATGCTTCAAGTCTTCGATTCAGACTCATTTGGGCTCGGATTGAGTTGAATTTGGTGTCGTTGGGTTTTTATTTCTGATACGCTTAGTTTGATAGTAAGTTTGCTGAAATCGGAATTCATATGATCCCAAATTTAATTTTTGAAGCTTCCAACTTGATTTTGCCTTGAGATTCGTGCCCAATCAAAATAATTTTTTGATGATATATCACTTATGATTCTTTAAATAGAAAAAAGCTCTCCTCATTGAAGTTCCCTTCATGTGTAGAATGAAGACCTTCCATTTGATAATAGGATAATGATATGAAGCTAAACCCTTAACTACTTAATATCTTAATATCAAATTAATAAAAACACTGTTTTTCTTTAGTAACAGGATACAGATAAATGTAATTCGTGCACCTACAAAAACATTGTTTAAGATTTAATTAAGGGATTAACTAATGAAAAAATTAAAATTCGTCAAAAGTCGCTCGTTTAACCGGCGACTTTTTAATTAAGGTAAGTCGTCCGTTTGACACACAACTTTTATTATTTTTTAAAATAGTTTTTTAGTACAAAATATTATAGTTCAAGAAAATTTTATTTTAAACAATTATTTTAGAAAGCAGTAAAAAAGCTGTCCCAAACGAAGCCCAAATCTATCACATGTCTTGAATTACGACTTCCAGTATTTGAGGTTAATCCTAATATTCAAGATTATGTTTGATGATTATTCTAATAAAGAGGCCATTGGTAGGCTACAATCATGATTTTTCCTACAAGTATATTTGGGAGCAACGATAGATATTTATTGGCCTAATTAGTTCTCTAGTTAGTTAAAAGCAGTAAAAAAGCAGTCCCAAATGAAGCCCAAATCTATCACACGTCTTGAATTATGACTTCCAGTATTTGAGGTTAATCCTAATATTCAAGATTATGTTTGATGATTATTCTAATAAAGAGGCCATTGTTAGGCTACAATCATGATTTTTCCTACAAGTATATTTGGGAGCAACGATAGATATTTATTGGCCTAATTAGTTCTCTAGTTAGTTAGAGTATAGTGTTTCACGAGATAAAGCATATTATTTATGTTGTTATCTTTTTATACAAGAAGGTTGAGAA
>NW_021375998.1:0-266 GCF_001605985.2 Dendrobium catenatum
TGGAGAGTGGTTGATGGAGATAAAATCAACGTGATGGAGGATAGATGCCTTCTTGATAAGAGCTTAAATGAATGGCCTATAACAGCAAATTGTAATGATCTAGATGGGTTGTATTTATGTCATTTTATTATAGAGCTTGGTACTTGGAATTTGGAAGAGTTAAGGAAATTTTTTACTGAAGAAGTTATTGAGCTGATTCAGGAGGTAAATATCAACAAGGATTTGAATAAAGACTTTATGGAAGAAATCAATTTTCCTTCTAGAAA
>NW_021375999.1:0-246 GCF_001605985.2 Dendrobium catenatum
TATATTTGAAGACAAACATAATAACACTTAGTACCACATCTCTTGTACTCTCACCACGGCTTCATCTCTGTAATAGAATCTATATATAGGGTTGTAACAAGACCATATGGTAGTAATGAAATGATCTATTTTCCTTTTAGCTTAATCTCTACCCAGTTTCCTCTTATCCTCAGTTTCTACATGGTATCAGACAAGGCAAGATTCTGAAGTTTCGTCTTCTATGGCCTCATCCTCCTCCACGACCTC
>NW_021376000.1:0-1494 GCF_001605985.2 Dendrobium catenatum
AAGATTTATATAAATTTATACTTAAAATTAATTAAATTATAGAATTAAATTATTATAAATATCCAAATCCTTTAAGAAATTCATTGTAAGTCATCTTCTTCTCCTATATGTTTTAACAAAGTCCTTTTAAGGGAAATTAGAGAGAAATATGAGGAGAGAGGAAAAGCAAATTTATATTTGGAGGTCATGGAGGGATTTTTGTTAGTTGATCTTATTGAAAGATTTGAATGTCATTGTAAGGAACCATTCTTCTATTTCTGATTTCAATTATTTTATATTTTTGAAATTTTTTGTCAAATTTATATTTTTATTATAAAAAAATGAGGATAATTTTGTATTATTAAAATTTTCACCGCATAACCTTTTTATATGTTATAGAGATTGAGATTATGAATGTTTTGAGTATTTATTTAAAATTTTTTTCGGGTGAATTAAAAAAAATAATATTTTTTATCAATTTAAAATTTTATTTTTACATCTAAACATAGTATTTTAGCTCAAATAAAGTTTCTGAATGTTGGTATATATGATCATCTATAATTTTGTTAATTTCTAAAAATGTGAATCTCAGCTCTATAGGATTTTTCGTTGCCTACCGTAAGGACATTTTGACACTTTCTGAATTAAGCTCGATAATGATTTTATTTACTGCAATGCATTGAAAATGGTTGTGGGTATGTGATTGAGTAATAGCTAGTCACTATTACTGTTATAATACTGTGTTAATAAAAGGTGTGTAAAATACAAGTAAAGACTGCTTGACCCATTGGTTGAAGTCAAGACGAAATAGAGAGGAGAAAGAGGTGGAACAAACTCTCAAGTTTTTCCAAGAGAAGAAGCCCTCAGGTTTTTAGCAACTTATCTCAAGTTAATCAACAACCTCTCCATGACAAAAACTTATCATATCAACATTTCAGCTCACAACCAAAGCAGCCAAAGCCCAACTCGAGAGCAGCCAAGGCCCAAATCGAGAAACAGAAGACAGCCCAAAGAACAAAAGGACTCAAAATGCTAGCAAACCCAAGCCTTGCCATGCCCAAGCACATCTTGTCATTATCATTGGATGCTCTCCATCATTGGATAATATAAAAAATATATAAAACACAACTAATAATGTTCAAATTATATCAAAACAAAATAAGCCATAATATAAATGCATCAATTCCCCCCTGGTGGGAGAATCTCATCTCCTGATGAGAAACTTCCACAATCTTCTTATAAAGATCCAGATGATAAATTTTCAACTCATTAGCATCCATCTAAGTACAATCTATCATAAAGCATAATCTTAGAATGATTCATACCATCAATAACAACAACATCAAGTATTTATCCCACTACGTGTGGTCATCTACATGAATCCTTTTTTATCTATTTTGTACTATGAAAATTCAAATTCTAATTTAAATATACTAAAATATAATTTTTAATATTTTCTAATAAAGTTTTTTTTTTAGGTATACCTCAACCTTTTAATCATAGGCCATATATAAT
>NW_021376001.1:0-3054 GCF_001605985.2 Dendrobium catenatum
ACAAATATTAAAAAAAAAAATCATACAAGAGAAAAATGCAAGGCTTCATCAGGAAAGAAGTGACCGAGAGCCTCAAACAAAAAGGGTAATTTTTTAGCATTTTCCATGACGAGCTTGTTTCATTTTGGACAAAAACTGCTACTGCTTTAGCATTTTAGCTGGAGGAAACCCCAAAATAATATAACAAGGTGGGGTTAAGTGCAAAATTGATCTTCATGTTTATGGCTCATCTTTGGGGTTATCGCCAGCCTGCATATGACAAAGGTAAGAGGTAACATGAGCACAAAAATAAGCATTTTGAAGTCATTTTCTTCAAAAACTCAATTACAGAATTTTTTTGCAAGCTAAAGATCTTGATCGTTATGTTATCATTTGTTTTCATAAAGCAAAAAAATTTAACCAAAAATGACAAATTCAAAGATTATCAACATAATATCCAACTCAAAAACCCTTTTTTTTGCCCCACAAAAATGTAAGCCGCTTTCAACATAAGGTGCATGTGGTAATGCATGCACAGTTATTGCTATTGAAAACAAACAGACTATATATTTTTACTTAACAAACATACCTATATAATGGTGTTGAAGAGGCGACGATGGAGGCAATGATGGTGCTAAAGGCAACAACCACGTGCGGGATGCTAAAGTAGGAGGAACTCACAATATGATCTTGCGGAGGACACAATTCTGTGTATGGTAACACGAGAACCGGTGATGAAAATACAAGATTTGTTGATAGAAATGAGAGATTCATTAGATTGTGAACGACGAAGATGTTCGCCAAAAAGAGGGAATCCTTGCAACTTGTAGCATGGATGAAGGAGATGGTCGATGATTGTTCAATAATGAACGACCAAGATATGAGGAAGGAGGGATTGAAGAAACTGTGTGAGATGTGGTGGTGACTTCCTGAAAAGCAATAGAGGAGAGTGGTAAGATATTGATGTGATATTCCAGAGACACGGCAAGGGGCAACAGCTTCTAGGCTTGCAAGAAGGTGGAAACTAGGCGAGGCGCTATTATGATGGAAATAGGAGAGATAGGAGAGATTGAAGAAGCTGGTACAACAAGCAAATGGTAGGTGTTATCGCCACAGTATATTACTCAAAACCCATATTTCTGCCAAGAAAATAGTAAGCCACTATCAACAGAAGCTGCATGAGGAAACGCATACATGGTTTTTTCTATTGAAAACATAAAAAGAATACATCTTGGTTTAATTGATTTTGATGCAAGCACAAAGAAGAAAACATAATAATAAAGAAAAATACAATAAAAGGTAATATGATCAATAATGAGATATAATATAAAAATAACTCCCACATATGTCAAATATAGTTATTTAACGCATGATAAATGTGGTAACAATTTCAAGCATGCTAATCTCACGATAGGTGTTAAAATAAGTGCACAGCAACCTAGTTTACAACCAAAAAACTAAACAGGAACTCACCATTCCTGAACAGCGATGCAAATACAAGTTCATTCCAAGCATCCGGCACTCCAGGAAGGCACCAATGGCTGCAATCAAGAATGGATGAAGGATGACTCCATGGGCCTATATGGGCGTCACTTCGATATGCTCCCATCATAGTAACATTGAGGACAGTCACTGGAACAGTTATTTTTGCTATCACGTCAGCTATGATGTCTGTGAATTCGCTCCTGATATTCCCTTTAGCCTCTAATGTAGGTTGGTTTGTCACTTCACAAGTTTTTTGGCCTGAACCACTGCAAAATCCAGAGTAAGTGCATGGTCAACCGTACACCCAGGCTATTTGCACATTAGGGATAAGAAAAAAGTAAAGAACTTTCCGAATTATCTTGCAGGTACGATAACAACCCAATATAAGCCAAGTCAAATGAACTAAAGCAAGCAGAGGAAACATAAGTGCCGAAAAATAGCCCAAACTTTTATAAAATACAAGTAGAATCCGCCATTTATCGTGATCTAAGCAAAAGGGTCACAACATAATAGCGCAACAGCAACATTACCCTTGGAAATAGAATCCCTTTTAACTCACTCATAGCCAAAACTAACTGTAAAGCATCTTTAAGTTTAACTAAATGACAATACACTTCATCATTCATTTTAACTAGCACTAAACACTTAACTTTAAATGTCTTTAAAATGAATGAAACGTTTTTCTACTTATGATGGGATTTAGACAGCCTTTAATGAATCTAATCATCTTATCACGCTGGCTACTCCTTGAGGAGCTCAAATCTACCGTTGTCAAAAATGCAAATATTTAAGATGAGTCATTCTACTGTGCTAAGCCATCTTCCAATAAGATTTCTACGTAATTGAGTCAGCCTTTCTACAACTCTGGCACACCAGTGATGAGTAGCCAAGGGAAATATGCTATTTAACCTTTTCTGAGCAAGATTCACAACAATGGCGTTTTTTTTGTGATCAAACCCTCGGTAACATCTTGGCATGACCTTCGTACATTGCTCTGCATTTGCTTAAGTTTTAATAGAATTCTTGTTAGACAGTAGATTTGCCTGATCACGTTTAGTTAGCCCTCTTTTTATTTTCCCAGAATTTTTTCGTTCTTATTCACATTTAAGGCACTTCTGATGTTAATTAGTTATTTCTAAGTTTGCATCAGCGTTGCATCCTAGGCACAAATACATCATACACCATACTCTAACTCGGCCATATAACAAATGATTACATCCCATTAGTCCAAGCTTTCGAGATTCCCTACTTTAGAAATAACTACAGACTCAACTACAAAATGCATGAACAGGCCTTTAACGTTGTTAACGCATACAGTTCCTTCAGCATTTTCACCTTCCAATTCATCAAGTAGCCCTCAAGCCCAAACCTTCCCTCCCTCCCTCAGCACGTAGGAATAACATACAGCAACTGCAAAAGTTGCAGCAACTATTCATATATGATAGGAAGGACAGTCTTCTCTTGTACTCCATTTCAGACTCAGATTGAGAAACGTATATTCTCTTTACCCAGTCTAGTATTTTAATCTACAACCATTACCTGAGCTACACTTTTTCCCACTCTCTGTCTCCAGGTCGTCGTTAGCTACAT
>NW_021376002.1:0-230 GCF_001605985.2 Dendrobium catenatum
CGGACTTGCGCACGATGAACATGATTTCGTGCATAGTGTCCATTCAACTTTCTTCGATGTCAACCCGAGGATCGACCATACGGTTTAGGATTACATAGATCACATCTTGGATACCTTGGTTGAAGCAATTGAAGAACAACTTGAAATCATTGAGTGGAGAATTGTCGCCGATCCTTGACGAAGGTTTTCTACTTTTCCCCTTTTCTCATATTTCTTAAGTCTAACTTTCT
>NW_021376003.1:0-508 GCF_001605985.2 Dendrobium catenatum
GTGATTAACAAAATAATGAGCTCCTAATTACATGCAAATATTGAACAAAAATTGCGTGATGAACAAAGAGCTTGCAAGTGTAATTTGATTACAAGTAACAAGAAGAGCGTAAGGGCTAATGATTCGATTATAAAGCCATAGTGTGGACTTTTGGACCATGCCAAATGACTCATAGCATTGGATCTAATTCCTCCTTGAGTAACATTCAATGAGAATTGCAAGGCATGTGGCAATATATCTACGATCAATAGAATGGAATTTCCTACAAATGTTCAAAAACATTCATGCTAAATGGGAGGAAGGTATTGAAGGGGCAATAATTATTGGGAGAATTCTAAAGCTATTTTAAAGGATGAAAGAACCATGATACATACAATGCTCTCAACACGAAGTCAACGACAGTGGAAATACTATCTATCACGATAAAAGCAACAAAAGGACATGAACATACAAGCTCCTATGAGATGTTATAAATGATCTGCAATACATACAATCTCTCTACGAATAC
>NW_021376004.1:0-235 GCF_001605985.2 Dendrobium catenatum
CAACATTTCGTCTCGGCTTCTAATCTCTTTCGTCTCTGCGCAAGTGCCACTCCATCTGTATCTTTCTTCCAAGTGCAGCAACTTTAGGGTGTCGTCTTTAATTTTAAGTTTGCAAGTCGTCGCCGTTTGTAATTTTTTAATTTCTTTTCTGTCTTTAAATTGAAATGTAAGAGTTTGCTCGTCATCATAGAATTTTCATCTATTTTCGAGTGTTAGCGGGTGTCCGGGTGCTCAT
>NW_021376005.1:0-314 GCF_001605985.2 Dendrobium catenatum
TTCAAAGTTGAGTAAAATCTATTTAAAATTAAGTTCAGTTAATTCCTCTATTTTTTTAATCCATAGCAAGTTTATTTATAAAATTATGATTTAAAATGAATTAGATTTCCAAAGAAAATTTTTAATTAGTAAAATCCATTAAAAAAAATTCTATAAAATTAGAGCTAATGTCGCATATGATTTACATGTTTGACATCCCATTGGTTTCCTTTTAAAGTAAAGGGTCATATGGTCCTTGAGTGGTTAATTTGATTTGTGTGATCTTAGACGAAACACTACAAATGAGATTGTAGAATTATTCATGGGGTTGTGAG
>NW_021376006.1:0-264 GCF_001605985.2 Dendrobium catenatum
TTTTGATTAAATTCCTAATTGCTCCCCTAATCCCTCCATGAGTCGTTAATCCCCCACAGCCCCACCTCTTTAATTCCTTCTTAAAACTCCTCTTGCCGCTGGAAAGGAATTTGGAAACTAATTTTCAAATCCCGTAACTCTCACCTTTTGCTTTAATGTTAGGAAAGATTTCCTAACATTAAAGCCTCTCTTTCTTGTAGATTCACGGATTCAAGGATTTGATTTTTCCAACCATTTAAAAGGCGTTTGAGGCGATAGCCTTGA
>NW_021376007.1:0-256 GCF_001605985.2 Dendrobium catenatum
GTTCGTTAGATTTCTATGTTATTTAAAACTTAAATATGAAATTTTGGTTATGAGTAGAAAAGATTTTGCAGTCCTTAAAGAGCCTAACGAAATCCATGCGAAAACAAAAGCGACACGCAAGAAAAGAAACCTAGAAAAAGCAGGTATTTCTACTGCACAACCAGGAAATCACATCAATATAAATCCCAAAATAAATCATCTAAATATCCATAGACAAATTGCCCTTATTACAACCAGAATTTGCAGAAAATAAAGT
>NW_021376008.1:0-389 GCF_001605985.2 Dendrobium catenatum
TTGAAACAGGACATGAAAACTCGACTTATGAGGATAGCTTTCATGATGCAAATTAGGAAATATTTGATTTTCTTTTTTATGAAATTATTAGAACAATTGAACTAAGAAAGAGAAATATTATTAACTTCATATATGTATTATGAATGCATTATTTTTTTCTTATTAGTTAGTGTAAAGTGTCACAATCTTATTATAATATTTTGCTTATTTACTTCATATTATGTGCACAATTATGATGAGTATGTTATATTTATTTTATTTTCAAAGCTTCACTAATTAAAAATAGAAATTATACAATCTCAAGAATTTCTTTTCTTCATTTCATCTTTTAATAGTTTCACATGCTATAGAAAGATAACTAAAAATGGTTTGCATTCCTTACACCTAAC
>NW_021376009.1:0-317 GCF_001605985.2 Dendrobium catenatum
AGAGGTTTTGGGGCTGTTTTGGGACAGATTTTTGGATAGAATTTGGACAGTTTTTGGGATTGATTTGGTGGCTGTTTGGGGAGAATTTCAAGAGTTTTTTTACTGTTTTCTATGCAGTTTTCTATTGTAGTTTTTGGGTGTCTTTTAGCCTTCTTCTTGGTGCCTTTTAACCTTCCATATTCCCTAATATTTGGGTTGTTTGGCTGCCCTTTTTGTGCCTATAAATAATGTTGTTTGTAGTTGTTTTAGAAAGAGTTTATGTGAGTTATTTTTGGAATAAAAACCTGCGGGTTTGTTGTTTGGAAAAGCTTGCGAGC
>NW_021376010.1:0-226 GCF_001605985.2 Dendrobium catenatum
TTAAAGGTTCTTCTGATGTTATTTGTTTTGAATGCAGAAAGCCATGACATGTTAAAACTTATTGCCTATACTTAAGTATCAACCAAGCAAAGAAAAGGGTACGGAGAAACCCAAGTCCAAGAAGGACAAGAAGAGTTTCCAAAAGGCATTCTGGGCGGATTCTGCATGTGACTCATCTGAGACTGAACATGAAGACAACTAACTTGTGCTTAATGGCAGATAATAA
>NW_021376011.1:0-932 GCF_001605985.2 Dendrobium catenatum
GTAAATCACTAAACGACACTCTAACTAACAGTATAACTGATGGAAGAGGAACTTTTTAGCAAGAAAATGTGCAGCGTACTCCAGAAAACTAGAAAAGTCGGCCATTGCACATACAGTTATACACTTATAATCTTATACTCATAACTCATAGGAACTAAAGGAAGAAGAACTTATACATAAACATAAAACCCATCAAGCCATCACATATTCACAGTTTCGCTTTCGCACGACTAGTGACTCACGCCGACCACCAAATTAGGTCAAATAGAAATCGAAACAACCGACCACCATCAAAGTATCAAACCTAACCAACACTTCAAATAATAAAGATTTAAGAGTTATTCAAGATATTACCAACCGTTGCAAGTCGCAACTGAGAAATGGAGAAAGGAAGAGGATTCAAGGAAGAATTCCGAAGGATCGAAGCCAGATGTTTCAGAACTCAGAAGATTAGAAGAAGATATCAAGAAACCTCCATCAGCTCCTCCACGATTCGTCGATTCCACGGCTCCACCCCAAAGCCAGAGTGTGAGAGCGAGGAGAACCGAGAAATGAAACCCTAGAACCCTCTCAACTCTCGTCTCTCGAAGTCTCGCGCGGAATGACGGAATCGCGGATTTTATTACAACGAGTTAGAGTCGCTTAGTAGGTTATTCGTGTCGACCCGCGGTTGACGGGTTGACCCGAACCCAACACGAATATATAAACGGGTCAAATCCTTCAACCCGGACCCAACCTGTTTCTTTCACGGGTTGACACGAACCCAGATTTTCCGGGTCGGGTTAGCAAGTCGTGTCAGAAATTGACAGCCCTAACCTCTGGCAATCTAATCAATCAAATTACCTAGGCGTTCCAAAGAAGGATGAAGACCATAAATATACATATAAATGAACAAAATTAAGTTTAAGTTACCTTTAATTTACACTTGAGCT
>NW_021376012.1:0-538 GCF_001605985.2 Dendrobium catenatum
TAAGCAAATCAACTTTTCATAACACAACCTACTCCCCCTTTTGTCATCACAAAAATAGGGTCCTAGACACACAAAAGAAAAAAAAAACAACACAACAGAAACTAAAATAAACTACAAGACAAACTACAGAACTAGAAAACAGACAGAAGAAAATACATACTAGAAAAATGAGGGACCCTGATCATCAGATGGAGGTGGTGGAAGTGGCTGCTAAAAGTAGCTAGCAAGCGTAGTAAACTAAGCATTGAACCAGGCGATGTACTGGTCATACTGCTGCTGCTGGTGAGTCATGTACCTGTCAAATAGGGCTAAATCTTCAGTGCGGTGCTGCTCGTAGCGGGCAATGTCCTCAGAATGTTGTTGCTCCTGTGCAGCAACGTAAGAGTCAAAGCGAGTCTCCCATCGATCAAACCTCTCTATCAACTGATCAACCGGTGAGTGCTTGTGTAGAGGAACAGGATAAGGAACGGGAGTGGGAGCGGGAGCCTCCTCCTCCTCAGCCCCCCGAGGTTCCTCATCCCAAGGGTGGAGACGAGTA
>NW_021376013.1:0-309 GCF_001605985.2 Dendrobium catenatum
TTCAAAAAGCGGTATTCATCGTTATTATCAAATAATATCTAGTTGTACCGAGAAAATACCGAGTTTTTTGGCGAAAATTTGGCTCCGACCGGACGTTCCTCTACGTCCTTGCACCGGATGTAATAAAAGTTCCTTTTTTGGGCATATAGATGCGAGGGAGAGAGGTTATTGCTACGTCATTTGTTGTCAGAGTAAACTACACATATAAACTGACACATATAAACTTATTGCTACGTCATAAGCGGTATTTCATTTTCCTCTTCTCAATTAATGATTTCGCAACAAAGAAACTTTATGTTCTTTGATACT
>NW_021376014.1:0-246 GCF_001605985.2 Dendrobium catenatum
CTTCTTATCTATTTCTTCTCTCCGCAAGTGTCCACCCTATTTGTATCTTTCTTCTCAATCAATATAAAAGCTTTTTTAGGTGTTTTATATGTTCTAAAATTATGAGTTGTAAGGTGTTTTGTTAATTTTGAAAGGAAGACGCTTGTTTATTTGCAATCATAGAATTTTCTAAATTTTTGATTGCATCAATTTGGTAGCAGAGCTTAGGTTTAGGCTGGCCGCTGGGTTCATCCCCCCTGTTTTGGC
>NW_021376015.1:0-2147 GCF_001605985.2 Dendrobium catenatum
CTAAATCAGTTAAAGGGAGAAATACCGTTGATGGTTTTTCTCCTTCTGACCTTATTTTTTTTTGAAGGAAATGTAGAAAATTGTATTAAAAAAGAAAAGGAATAAAGTAATTATTACAACCTAAAGAGCCAAAACAGTAGATTCCTTCTTTATTATAGACAAAAATAAAGGAGGAATCTTATTAATAGTAATGTCATCCCAAATAAACTGGCTCATCACACCATAGTTCGCACATAAATCTGCCAACTTGTTACAAGAATAGATACCAATGGATATACGGTTTACCAAAAGCAAGAAGGAATTCTTTCCTTTGTGTCCGAAAAATCATCCATTTCCAGCTTTGTAATTGGAGAGAAGAAGAAGCATCCACATATCTAAACTTTAGCCAATCCCGGCGGAAGGGGGGTGTCATGAGATAAGACAACCTTGAAGGTTGGTTTGACATACCCATATACGCCGAGTATTTACTATTCCTTGGGAAGAGATTGAAGCAAAGCTTATTGCATTTGAAGCTATGAAACAATGAGCTTATCATCTTCCGTTATGACTAGATTATTCCCTGGACTTCCATGTTAAAATAAACACCTGGATACAATAGAGATTGATCATAAAGAGGTTTAGAGAAGAAAAAGATGCTTACAGTCAAGATCTTGCAATGTATGATAATTCTTTGAATGAAAACCCCCATTCCCATTATTTTAGTAATAACTTCCTTCAGCTTATGGGCAATTTAGCTGTCAAATGATACTCTATTTCCTGCAACATTAAAGTTCCCTTGGGACAAAGATTTATCATTTGCAATTTTCTATTTTCCAGGAAAATAATGGTAGGCAATGGCATTATTAAAGATCCTCCACCAAAAAGTTCCACGCTGTTATGGAATTATTGGAGTTTTCTTCCTTTTTATGATTCCAATCTCCAAATATTATATAAGATTTCCATAGGAATTTGATTTTGATTTTTATCAATGAATTTTCAAGAACACACATTTTAGCTTGATAATCTGATTTTATCTCATATGCTCTCTTCTGTGAAGTTAAAGAGGTTTTCCATTTTATATCATCTCTTTGATCACTAAACATTACAGGGTTATATAATGAGGTTTGTTAAACATCAGAGGGTTTTAATTGTAACAAAGGAAGTACTTACTCACCTCCATAATAACCTTCTCAATTTAGATCCACATTCCATTCTAATCACGATATTGCTACATATACTACTTGTGTATGAAACAGCAAGTAAATATCCTATGTTCATACTCTATTAAAAGGAGGTAATGAAATGAATGCTTTTGCTTGCGCTCTTATCCCTTATTCAAACTATTTTATCTATATATAATCCATTGTATCTTTGTATTATACTCACACTTTGTCTTAATTATGCCCAATTTGTTTTTGCTTACCTTGCTTGTCAGCTTTATACTTTTTCCAAATCTAGTAAGTAAATTGGCTTAATAAATCTGACTTTAACAGCGCTTTCCTCTCCATTTAAGGCATTTCTACGCTCCAAGTTACCTATGATAAGCATTGTGTTATATGAGCAATGAATGATTATTCAATATGCTATCAGGGTTTTTTTATCAACGGTTAGCTAAATTATTCATAAATTTGGGAGATAATACACCTGCCTGTTTGATGAAGAAAGGATTTACTGCTAATCATCATTCATATATATAATTGATATGTTCCCATGGCCAATCTTGGATCTAATGTAATTGGTGTAGCGTCCTACTATTCTATAGAATAGACAAGAGTGAAGAAGCTCTTGCTACTCCGTTTTTATTACCGCCTATAAGTTTGTGTCATGGTAAAATTCACATAATAGGTTTTTTTGTTATACCAGTTCTAGTTTATAACATAAGTTGTGTGTATTCTCCATGGCCTTTTCTCAGTTAGCATTTGGTTTTCTAAAATATAGATTTGTCAATACAAGATTTTAGTTCCATACGCCTTATATCTAGAATACTCCTTAGGTCAACAAGAGGAGTTTAGTACAATGAGATAGTGTGTGTGATGAAAACTCAAGCTAGTACCGAGACATGTATGCTCTAGTATTAAAATCTATAGAACGTTTTCACATTACCGAGCCAACTGAAATCAAATCATTAACTTTTCATCCACATACTCTAAGACATGTATTTTAGTCAT
>NW_021376016.1:0-760 GCF_001605985.2 Dendrobium catenatum
GCAGTTTGTCTTCCACATATTTCTTCAGTGAGATTTTTTTTTAAATATAAAAATATATTTAGTCAAGCACAAGATGCTGATGCAAGTATGCAAATCAATATAGTTAAAGAACTCTTTTACATTTTTGGGAGATAACCGCTAACAACCACTATTAGCAATCACTGTCACTATCTCTAAACTTCAATCATGCAAATATTGTCTCTTGATTGTTAACATATAACTTTATTGTATGGCTTTTAATCATTTACTTGTGGACAATCGATATTTGTAATCCGTAGAAGAGCAATTAGATAGTTTTTCTCAACTATGTATAATCTCATCTTCTTAATTATCAAGAGAAAATGATTCTTATATCTTTTATTATATAGTGAATTATTAAAATTGCACCAGACCCAATGATTTTTTTCCTTTATTGAGTTTTTTTTCTTTTTCATGTAAAATATTTTGATCTCTTACAACTTTATTTGTGTGTGCTAGATTTCGGTTTGGTTTGAGACGATTTTTTTACTACTTAAATCGGCTTTCTAGTACAAAAATTAAAAATCTTCTACTAAAATACAGCTTCAAGAAGTAGTAAGAAAGCCATCCCAAACGAAACCTTAAGTACAAAGATTAGATGTAAAACACATATTCTATCATCATAAAATTTTTTGTCTGTAACAAATTTGCATCGTCTATGAGAACCTAATCCCAATGTACTACAAAAGCTTCTTTAATAGTAATAATAAATCTCTTAATCAAGGATATCACAATGCTGGTG
>NW_021376017.1:0-809 GCF_001605985.2 Dendrobium catenatum
ATTGGGATAACATGAGATTCAACATTCACATCAAAGTGAGGAGAGCACTTGAAAAGCTTCATATAACAATTGTTGACAAAATAGTAACGGTGGGAGAACACCTGGCAGAAATCCAAATCATTTCTTATTTTAATCAAAATATTCTTAGGGTTCAACAAAGTAATAGTTCACAAATCAATTTCAGCTTCAAATAAAATTTACGAATGGTATCGAGCGGGGGGCGACGCACAGGGAACTTCCCAACTAAAGAGAACTCAAATGGATCAACAAGAGAACTCATTTCATCTTTTGAAATCAACAAAGCTGTCAAACCAAGGCGAGAAGAAGGTTTGAGCGGAGGAAAAGTCAGAGAAGCCGACTCAACAGACAAAACCTCACGAAAAGCCACGATTTGTGTTTTACATCCAAAAAACCGGGGTCACTAAAACAATGAGCAGCCATGTAGACTTTTAGGAAGAAAATGAGAGAAAAAAGGATTAAGGAAGAAGAGGCGAGATTACCTGACCAAAGTAGCCGCGGGCGAAAACCCTAGACATCGCAAAAAAAAGGATTATGATTATAATATTTCTCGTGACTGTTCAGATGAATTATTTGTATCTTTATAACAGGATAACAAATTTATATATTCAGAATATTTGAATTTTAATTTTGGAAATGTATATTTAAAATTAGTATAATAATTCAATATGTAAATTTTAAAATCAATAAATTTATTTTTAAATTTAAAATATACATTCAATAGTCGTTATAGTTAATCAATATAATAGTTTCTATTTTTAATAACATTGTCAAATTTTTCTATATTAAAC
>NW_021376018.1:0-355 GCF_001605985.2 Dendrobium catenatum
CAAACAAATATACGATTGTGGCGACCGTTATATTTGTCTTAATACATTTATATTAGGCCTTCAATGCCTATAACAATAAGAATTCACTATCGAATGGCATAAAGCCTATGAAACCAGATCCTTTGTCGATAGTCCGATAGAGTTGACAAAATTCAAACAACAAAAGAGAAATGATCTCGAACACCCCGATGATGGCCGTGTTGAATGCATATCTCAACCGGAGGGGTTCCCAAATATTTTCAAATGTCTCCCAAATATCCAAAGTCTATAACTCCACCTAAAATACCCATTCAAAAATCCAAAAAAATCTCAAAATCTCAAAATTCCAAAAATATTTAAAAATGAAACTATCCAT
>NW_021376019.1:0-256 GCF_001605985.2 Dendrobium catenatum
GCCTGTTCCGAAGGCCCCTTGGGAAGATGTCAGCCTCGACTTTGTGTTGGGGTTGCCCCGTACTCAACGCAACAAGGATTCTATCATGGTAGTGGTAGATTGATTCTCAAAGATGGCTCATTTTGTTGTGTGTCACAAAACTTTGGATGCAAGTCATATTGCCGATTTATACCTCAAAGAGATAGTTCGAATACATGGTATTCCGATGACTATTACGTCAGATAGAGACGTAAAATTCATGAGCTACTTCTGGAAG
>NW_021376020.1:0-207 GCF_001605985.2 Dendrobium catenatum
TATACTAGCAGACAGCATGCAGTGAAAGCTCGAAAATCCGGCACACAGCAGAAAAGTAAACACCGGCCTATCCTAAATCTAGAGTCGGTGATCCTAGCAAAACATCTAAAGTGTGTGAGGTAGGTCGTGTGGTTTTGAAGTGTCATAAATAGGATTATTAGTTAGAGTTATTTCAAGTTCGATTGGTTGAAAGGCTAAAGGGTATAT
>NW_021376021.1:0-1233 GCF_001605985.2 Dendrobium catenatum
CACGGATATCCAGCTCACACACAGAGAATACAAGATTTTTACGTAAAAGCCCTGGAAAAAGGGAATAACCACGGGGCCTGGCCTAGTTGAAAATGATTTCACTAGAACTTGAGTTGGTTATAATGGGCTCACTCGCCTCCAAGGGCGATCAGATTACAAATAATAACTATACTACATAAGTCTGGGTGTCAGGTGATGGTCCGGCAAAAACTTCAGGCCTCAGGTGGTGGTCTGACAAAAATTCGGGCCTTAGGTGTTGGTCCGGTGAAGGCGAGGGCCTCAGGTTGTGGTCCAACGAAGGCGAGGGCCTCAGGTGGTGGTCCGACGAGGGCGAGGGCCTTAGATGGTGGTCCAGCAAAGGCGAGGGCCTCAAGTTATGGTTCGGCGAAGGCGAGGGCCTCAGGTGGTGGTCCTACAAAGGTGAGGGCCTCAAGTGCTGGTCCAGCAAAACTCCAGTGGTGGTCCAGCAAAACTCCAGCGGTGGTCGAGGAGGAGCTTCTTCATTATCTTCATTCTCTTCTTCCTTCTCTTATCTTCTTCTCTTCTTGCTAGGATCCCCTTTCAAAAGAAATGAGGGGTATATTTATAGATTTTTGGAGTGGCATGGCCCGTAAATATGTGAGAGATCAAAGGGTAAATGGGGAGTGGTTAGATGGACGACCGATGTTGAATCCCTTGATCATGGACCATTTGATAGATATTTGAATGCCTTCGTGATGTCATATTTTGGTTATCTTAGGCTCGTTGGACTCGCCTTGTCGAGCTGCTCGATTTGACTATAAACATGTTATGTTTGGAAACCATTTGACAATCCAAATTGTGTTTTGAACCTTCCAACAACGCTTCCAACCCTTGATTTGGACCCGTTTGGGCTCGGATTGTGTTGAATTTGGTGTCATTGAGTTTGTATTCTCAAGACGCCAGTTTGACTAGAAGTTTACTGAAATCAGAGCTCGGATGGTCCCAATTTTAATTTCGGAAGCTTCCAACTTGATTTTGCATCAAAATTCGTGCCCGATCAAGATAATTTTTTGATGACATATCAACTTTAAAAAGCAGTAAAAAGCTGTCACAAACAAAGCCTTAAGAGTTCCAAAAAATTTCTTACCTACCAAAATATATAACACCGAAGGTAAAATTTTATGCGAACAAAATTAAATTAAATTTGTTGATCAAATATGATGAATCTAGATTTATTTTTGAGCAATGCCAGAATTTTATTACCTAGATTCA
>NW_021376022.1:0-230 GCF_001605985.2 Dendrobium catenatum
GTGATGGTAGCCACCAAAAGAATTTTGATCTTTTGCATATTGTCAACTAAAATTAAATGAATAAAGTTAGAGGGTTTTTAAGAAAATGGCATTAGGAGAGTTCCCTTTTGCTAATGTAGTTGATGATTTCATAGATATATTTTTAATTAATTTATTCAATGATATAAATCAAATTTATTTTTTGTTTGAGAAAACATTCTTATTACTTTCTAGAATAATTTTTTAATATA
>NW_021376023.1:0-826 GCF_001605985.2 Dendrobium catenatum
TAGTGTGAAAAATACTAGTATAAACTTGTACATAGCTTCTATAATACTTGAATAAACTCGTACATAGTATATATAATGCTTGTATATAGCATTTATAAACTTGTACATTGTTTTCATAATGCTAATATAAAGTTTTTACAAACATATACATAGTGAGTATAATGCTTGTACATAGCATGTATAAACTTGTATATAGTGTGTATAAACTTTTACATTGCATGTATTAACTTATACATAGTGTGTAAAATACTTGTACATAGCATGTACAAACTTGTATATATTGTATAAAATGCTTCTACATAACGTGTATAAACTTTTATAATTCATGTATAATGCTTGTACATAGCTTGTATAAACTTATACATATTGTGTATAATACTTACACATACCATATACATAGTGTGTGTAATGCTTATACATAGCGTGTATAAACTTATACATAATGTGTATAATTCTTATTTATAGTGTATAAAATGCTTGTAAATATCGTGTATAATCTTGTACATGGTGTGTATAATACTTATATGTTGCATGTAAAATTTATACATAGTGTGTATAAAACTTGTACATAATGTTTATAATGCTTATTCATAGTGTGTACAAACTTATACATAATATATATAATACTTGTATATAGTGTGTATAAACTTATACATAGTGTGTATAATGCTTGTATATAGCATATACAAACTTGTATATAGTGTATAAAATACTTGTACATAACGTATATAAACTTTTATAATTCATATATAATGCTTGTACATATCATGTATTAACTTACACATATTATGTATAATACTTATACATACCATATATATAGTGTGTA
>NW_021376024.1:0-201 GCF_001605985.2 Dendrobium catenatum
TGATGGTTCTTTGGACGTTTACTGCTTTAGGGAATGGATTAGACAACTAGATGACTATTTTGAATCATGTCATATCCCTGAGTCCCACCAGATTAGCATCGCTAAGTATCACCTTAAAGGTCGAGCTCTTCAATTTTGGGCAAGATTGGAAGATCATAGAGAGTTTCGCGGTGAGTACCTTACTTGGAAAGACATGAGACG
>NW_021376025.1:0-230 GCF_001605985.2 Dendrobium catenatum
GCGAATTTACAAACTCTGCCGCCGCGTATTTTCTAACGCGCAACAGTTTGGCGCCGTCTGTGGGAAACACAATCCCACTACTTCGAGTACTGCTACGATGGTGAATAGGCACAGCAGTCGTTTAGTTGGAGCTTCCCGCTCCAACTCTGATCAGTCCAGAAACTCGTCTATTAACCATAGACGACCAATCTCATTATCTTTGCACCCCGGGGGGCAAAATGCTACCGGTG
>NW_021376026.1:0-234 GCF_001605985.2 Dendrobium catenatum
ACAATATTTAGTTACTAATGATACTTTAAAAACTTCCACTTTTTTCTACGTTAGATTTGTTGAATCCTATTCTTTTCGTGGGAGACATCCAAATTTTATAAAAAAAAAGATTACATTTAAAAAAAAACATAAATTATTAAATATTCAATCTTCCATAAAATAAATCAATGCTAATTATGTCAATTTAAATATATTACATAAGCATTAAGTTTTTTCTTGTATTGGACGGACCTG
>NW_021376027.1:0-476 GCF_001605985.2 Dendrobium catenatum
AGGACATACTATGAGGAGGTTGAAGCAAAGAGACTAATATAGGGGCTAGAAGATGAAGATTAAGATAAAAATGCCTTATTTTTTTAAGATTTGCATCATTCATAGTATGTACATTCTTCTTATGAGAAGGGGTCATTCGAGCGTATGTAAATAGATACTCTGTTTACATATGGATCCCTACGTCGTTCATTTCCATATCATTTTGCATTTCTCTACCCTTTCCCGGGAGTCGATGACTATTCATAGCTATTACCTTGACACCAAAGAAGAGTTCGACCCAAAAAAATTCACTTCTACAATTGAATCTCTATTGAATTTAAATATCAGAGTAAACAAAAGTAAAAGAAGAAGGAGTATTGAGAATGAAAAAACAACCACAGATTTAAAAATAATAAAAATATAGAAAGAAAATAGAAATTCTAGCTTTAAAAAATGGAAATCTAGATTAGTTGATGGAGTTAGGATAGAAACACCTT
>NW_021376028.1:0-783 GCF_001605985.2 Dendrobium catenatum
CTAGTGAGAACATCCATGACTAAAGCAAAAAGATATGAGCTTAAGTCTGATCTTTGATGTAACTCAACCGAAATAAGGAAATACTTGGTCAAACCACCTTGTGTTTGAATACAAAACACATTATTACATTCATAAGTACAAAATTTGAATGATGTAGAAGTTTAGGCTTTTTAATATTTAGAACAAATTAATCACATAACTAACGATTTATTTAGGGAGGTATATATATTAAATATTTAATAAATTCTTTCATAAAATTTAATCAGGACTTGTTTTATGTATAATAATTATAATTAATATAATGACTATTAAATTACTGGGTTTTGATGTTCTTTCAGAAAAAGACCTTTTTGTATTATAAAGGAAAAACTGTGCCGCCATTAAGCACAGATTATTTTTTATTACAATATTATCCTAAAATACAGAGATAAAATGATGAAAAATAAGAGAAATTAACGCGCCACGTCATCCAACGCGGCGTGTCCGAATTGAACTCCGGAAGTAATAATTTTCCCGGCTAGGTGGATGGTGCGGCGGATTCCTTCTCCTCCACCACTTTAGCCACCGTGGCCTCCAACATCTCCTCTTCCCCTTTTGCCGAATTCAACTTGGACTCCATTAAAGCTTGAATCAAGTTCGTAAGACAGATCTCCACACTTCCGGCGACTTCCGTTACCTTCTTTGGCATCAGATTCTCAGCCACATCCGCCGGCGTTATATTCCTTTCCTCCAACAGCCTCTGTATGTTCTCGAACAGAGTATGCTCATTGATCCCTAAATAGT
>NW_021376029.1:0-218 GCF_001605985.2 Dendrobium catenatum
CATTAGAATTAGAAAAAGAAATGAGTTAGAGCCATTGCTTGTTATCTCTAATCAAATAAAAGAATAATTTATGGGACAACAGAGTACCATTAATTTAATGAATAAGAAGTTTGGCATCATTTTCTACCCAAAATTAAGTGATAACTTAAGAAATACATAAAATGTAACCTATATTATAGGGCTTGAATCTCATCTAATATCGCAGTGTTGGAAGACTA
>NW_021376030.1:0-247 GCF_001605985.2 Dendrobium catenatum
TTTAAGTATGGATGGATAATTTCAATTTTAAATATTTGAGATTTTGGGATTGATTTTGGATTTTTTGAGTATTTGGGTGGCATTTGAAAATATGTGTGAACCCCTCCGGTTGAGATTAGCGTTCAATACGGCCATCATCGGGGTGTTTGGGGTCATTTCCCTTTATTTGATTGAACCTTGTCGACCCTATCAGCTTATCGATAGGGGATTAGGTTTCGTAGGCTTCGTGCCTTTGTTTATGATTTTT
>NW_021376031.1:0-1087 GCF_001605985.2 Dendrobium catenatum
CCCACCTCCCCTTCTCTTCCTCCTTGGAATAAAGAAATTTCTTAATTAGGAGAAGCTCACAATTAATGACAATTCAAATTCAAAATTTGAATTTGAATTAGCATTAATTACTCTTTAAATTCGTCCCTCAAATTAAGCCAATAACCACTAATTTAAATCATTTAATACTCTCAATTAATGACAATTCAAATTCAAAATTTGAATTTGAATTAGCTTTAATTACTCCTTAATTTCAGATTGCCATTCCCTCTCCCCGAATTGATTTGGGCTTTAATTAATCTTGCCACGTAGGCAAGTATATGACATTTACGTTTCACATCAATAATTATTGTGCTTTAAATTTTAAGCGTGCAAACTTCCTTAATTTAATCATCCATGCTTGTATGTTTCACATCAGATTTCTCTCTATAAGTTGTTATAATCTGAGGAACTTCAGCAATTCCCCAAGTAATCACATTAACCACTCCAAGAGTCAGAGCAATACGATCTCTAGGGATAGACAAAGGATGCGTCAAGAGCTATTCACCAATTTGGTTCCATATTGGTTTATGGAAGAGAGAGAGAAACTCCCATAAGGAAGGTCCATACCAGACAGCAAAATTCAAACCTAGAAAGAGATTAGATACCCAAAAGATCAGCAAATCAGAAATCTCCCATAACAAGCATAAAAACCGTACTTCTCAAATTAAAAGCCAAACTGTCATTCGACGTAAAGTGGTTAAGAACAATATAATACAAAGTGACAAGAGAACCTGATAGAAATTTTCTGCAACTACTAACAGTTGATTTTCATTTCTTCAATAGCCATGCTTGTTTTAGTCTCCAAATTTGTTTTTTTCTCATGAACGTCCCTGTTTTATTGTCTTTAGATTTTGAAGCCCGCTTCTTTTTTTCAAGCAAAAGAAAATCAAATGAAGTGCAAGCCGACAAAGATGAAAATTATAATCTATAACATTTTTATACAGCGTTCACAACAGCTTTAGACAACAGAAATGAAAGAAATAAAGATCCAATAGCATCTTGCAAAGCAGACATCGAAAATATGATTTCTTCCACTCAGGTTCAGACAGTTCCCTTTCGTGATTAG
>NW_021376032.1:0-233 GCF_001605985.2 Dendrobium catenatum
TTACTTACTTGCATTGTAATGGAATGGGGCCTTATTTCCACAAACAGAGCAAAATTATATGTGGATGAATGTAGAGTGTACTATATGAATATATGTGAAAAAATAAAAATATTTCACAATGATTTACTTCAGTTCTTCTTTTGTCAAATTGGCAGAACTAACATCTATTGCCTTGAAGTATAAACTAATGTTTGATTATCAATTTGAAAATAGAAACCATTTACTTTCATATT
>NW_021376033.1:0-205 GCF_001605985.2 Dendrobium catenatum
AGCAACAGACCACCAATCTAAACTCTCAGAATCCAAAGTCACACTCATCAAACAGAAATCAGATCAGAAATCGGAAACAGAATCGAATCACGAATCAGAACAGAATCGAAAATCAGAACTTATACGGACAGATATCAAATCAGAATCAGAGTCGTACAGATATCAAATCAGAATCAGAGTCGTACAGAAATCAGAAATTCAGATC
>NW_021376034.1:0-329 GCF_001605985.2 Dendrobium catenatum
GCCTAACTCTCCAAATTTCTCCTAAATGGGGGAGATGCCGAAAGGTTGTCGAATTTTTCAATGACTAGGGGACTTAAATGATCCATGGGGCTGAGCTTGCAAATTATCGAACCACAAGGGACTTGACTTGAACGAATTAGCAGGGAACAAAAATCAAATTAAAAAATGCACAACAACAACAACATCAAGCCTGTATCCCACTACGTGTGGTCGACTACATAAATCCTTTTTCTCCATTGTGTCCTATTAAAAGTCAAATTTTCATTTAAATCTAATAGAGAAAGATCCTTTATAATATTTTCTAACCAAGTCTTTTTAGGTATGCCTCT
>NW_021376035.1:0-219 GCF_001605985.2 Dendrobium catenatum
AGTCATCTTATTGTTTGGATTTTAGAAATCTTATTGCCAGGGGAGTCGTTGGTAGCAGGATTTAACATCCAAACTTGTTGTATCAAATTTGTTCAAACTTGAAAGAATTTGCTTATTGTTATCAAGTTTGTTAAAATTTAAAATCACTCAAATTGAGGCTGCAAGCGGCAAGGCGAGTTGCTAATGGACGATTCGGAGGTGGCAGGTGGACTTCTCTAA
>NW_021376036.1:0-1072 GCF_001605985.2 Dendrobium catenatum
CGGCCTCGACTTCGTGCCCTTAAGGCCATCCTCCCGCCTCTATGAGGTAATGCATTTGAAGGCCTAAGGACAACGATGTCGGAGTCGTCTTCACTACTTAATTGTATCATTTCTTGATCAACACATTTTTCTTTTTCTTTCTCTTTTTCTTTCTTTTGATTGGACTTTTGTCCAACAAACTTCTCCTCAATTTTAATCTCTAGCTTAGAGTGGGATGAGGACCCTTTTGGAACAAAATATGTACCATCTTCATAGATCCTGATTTCTTGAATAGAAAATGGTTGCAGATCACCCTTAATCACATGTTCAATGCCATCTCGTTGGTACTTGATGCATTGGTGAAGGGTAGATGGAACCATTCTATATTCATGAATACAAGGTCTACCTGAAAAGCATTAAAGGATGTTGCCGAATCAATTATATGAAATTTAGCTTCAATTTTCAAATCTCCTATTTGTAAGAGCAAGGTGATTGAACCCAAAGCCCTCTCGCCCTTTTCATTGAACCCACGAAGCACCAACCTATCGGTTGAGAGCTTGCTAGTATCAACTCTGAGGTACGCGAGGGTCTTTAAGTTCATTATGTTGACCGATGCACCCGGATTAACAAGAACTCTTGATAACTTAAAGTTTCCCACATCTACTGTGATGTAAAGGGGACGATTATGGTCAGCAGGTCTCAAGAGCAAGTCTTCATCTGAAAAGATAACTCCAGGAACCTCTTTGAAGTAAAATCCCTCACCTTTTGAAGTTGCAGCTAACTGGGCTAAAAAAATCTCGGGGTCGAGAAGTGCTTTAATTAAAGACTCCCTCATTTCTTTGGAGAGAAGGAGTGCGTCATAAATGCTTAATTTCGCTGGCAACATCCTAAGGTGGGCTAAAATATTGTAATCAACCTTAGGAACGACAGATTCAA
This sequence comes from Dendrobium catenatum, assembly GCF_001605985.2. Lineage (NCBI taxonomy): Eukaryota > Viridiplantae > Streptophyta > Magnoliopsida > Asparagales > Orchidaceae > Dendrobium > Dendrobium catenatum. The sequence goes on from NW_021376036.1 coordinate 916, forward strand.
AACCCGGAGGAATTAAGGGAAAGTCTGGTTGTTGAGGGGAGTTTGGATTTAAATCTTCGAAGGGAATTTGCTTGCCTTTCTCCTGAGGGGGAAGCCTAGTGGGTAAGACTTTACCTCCATGGAGTTGCACCTGCTCGATATCTTCGGGAGGGCAAAC
>NW_021376037.1:0-477 GCF_001605985.2 Dendrobium catenatum
ACTGGACTTCCCCAGGTCCGGCACCTCGTCCTTATAAGTCAGACTATCTGGACTCTACCCGCAGGTGGGGAATGGTCTAAATAAGGAAAGAAGAAATGCTGAAATATGCATGCGACCCCACCGATCCCCGGCTAATTCCCTAGATTCGTTATCTTTCTATGTTATTTAGACTCACTAAAATTTTAGACTTTGAAAGTTATGAGTATAAAACTTTCACACCCTCTTGAGTCTCACGTATCCAGGCGAAAACAAAAGCGGCACCTAATTACCAAAAAACTAAAAAAAGCAGGCAATCATTTCATCACATCAAATATAAATTAACTAATTAATAAATGTCCATAGGCAAAGTTGCATTGCTTATTACAAATCAGAGTTTTGTAGAAAGTAAAGTGGTCGGGCACCACTGACAACAACCTGGATTTTAAACCTAGTAATGACGTAAGTAATTTTGAGTGGGATACCCTCAATCTTCAAGTC
>NW_021376038.1:0-279 GCF_001605985.2 Dendrobium catenatum
CTATCAACAAAATCACCGTCAAGTACCGTTTCCCAATCCCTCGGTTAGATGATATGTTGGACATGATGACCGGAGCCACACTCTTTTCTAAAATCGACCTTAAGAGTGGCTACCACCAAATTATGATCCGTCCCGGGGATGAATGGAAAACTGCGTTTAAAACTAAAGATGGATTGTACGAGTGGACTGTGATGCCCTTTGGCTTAAGCAATGCTCCAAGCACATTCATGAGAGTGATGACTCAAATCCTCAAACCTTTCCTAGGAAAATTCGTAGTTG
>NW_021376039.1:0-243 GCF_001605985.2 Dendrobium catenatum
AACTGTAACTGATCACCAAACTTAAAAATCAGTCTGCCTTCCATTTCTGCTCTACTGAATTTCTAAGTGACTGAATCCCAACAGATATCCTGAAAAATCAAAATTTCTGACATCAATCCCTCTGTTGTATCTTTTTGAACCCAATTATCATGACATCAACCAAACATTGCACTTTTTCTGGGTTTTCTGACCACTGACTTGAATCACTGACTACCCACAACTGTGACCCGGATTTTGGTGAAA
>NW_021376040.1:0-268 GCF_001605985.2 Dendrobium catenatum
AAAGACTGAAAAGAAGAAATCATCCAAGAAGAAAACCAAGCTGAAAAAGCCTAAGGAGAAAAAGACTGCAACTCAAAGGGTTATTGACAGTTTGGATGAGTACTACCAGACTGTGAGGCGACCTATCAAGCTCGCTGATTTCATGACAGAGCTTAAAATTGAAGAAGCTGAAGAAGATGATGAGAATTCTCTTCCAACAGAAGTATGTCGGGTCATCTCAGTGGCGCCGAATACCTCGATAAAAGAAGAATACACTGAAGAAGTACCC
>NW_021376041.1:0-5558 GCF_001605985.2 Dendrobium catenatum
AATATGACTTTTGTCTATTATAAGAAGTTATAATACAGAAAGAGAGATTGTAAAGCTTTAAAAAAATATACAAGGGAACACTATAAAGGAGACAACAAGGAAATCAGGATAATAAATGCATACATGACTTCTATGAAATTTTTTTAATTTCTTTTTGTGACTTTGTTACAGGGGAAATGATCAGTGGATAATTAACCCATCATATTCTTTTGATAAACGTATGACAACATAATTATCTAGTCATGCTATATATGTGTGAATATGAGAAAAAATGGTGTATCTATGAACATAGCTAATGACATTATTTGTATCATGATACATAATTGTAGCATCAAAGTGTTTGGCTCGGTTGAGACAAATATCTATTCTAAGAGTGATTTTTTATATTTTTGAGCTTTGCCTAAGGAAGGGTACAAGTTCTGACATTATGATGAGATACTCAAAGGTGTGCAAAGCTTTTTGGTTGTTATGAAAGCTAAAGAAGTAAGAAGATTGTATGTGTTGCAGGATGAAGCTTCAAACACTACATTATTTTGTCACATGCACTGTAGCATTCCATTTTTGGGGAGCAGGGAAGATTTGGCTTCCTAGCTATATTGAAAATTCCAAAAAAAAAAAAAAAGTTCAAGCCCATGCCGATGGGAAAACTTCATGAGATCTAATATATTAGGTTAGCATTGCACAATCTATCCTGATGTATGGACATATCATTATAGTATTTAAGTGAGAAGACTGCATCTAAGGTACAAAAATTTGGTGGAAAGCTATTTCGCCTGCACTGGCTAAACCGGCCTAGCCGGTTCGGCAATTCTACATGAGGCGGAAGTAGCCCGCCTCCTTCCTCCCTTTTCCAACTATTACGTGTGCCCCATCCAACAAATAGTTTTCAAAAGGGAAAAGGGTGGGCGGCTCAAGTTTTGGGAGGAAAATTAATTAGGAAACATTTTGATTTAAAGTGCATGAAGGAATTAGGGAGTTTTTATGTTTTGATTGATTGAGAATTAGAGTTTCTTGGTGCTTGGGTTCTAGACCCTCTCGTCTATAGATTTGGGAGAGATGAACCTCCTCTCAAATTGGGGATCGCTTGTATCTTGCTTCATGTGTGTTTTGATTTGTTTTGTTTATTAATCTATCATTTTGGGGTTGATTTCACCCAAATTTTGCTCTATTCTTATTGTTTTCTTCCAATTAGTGAGAGGTTTTCTTGCGAGCTCAAGTATTCCCTTAGGATTACTTGCAAACTCAAGTATTTCCCATCAAATTGGTATCATAACAAGTCATGGGGCCGGTGGAGGGATTTTTTAGGGTAATTTTAGTGGTGAATTTTGTCCCGGAAAAAATTGAGATTCCTTTTTTTGGAGTTCCAAATCCATATTTTTTGTTTCTACAAACTTCAGATTATGATGGCGGCCAAAAAAAGTTGATGGTTTGGAGGAAAGGCTTGAAGGAGAGATGAATCAAATCAAAATGATGGTGGTGGAAAGGATTTCATCCATGGAAGGGCAACTTGCCGATCTATGGGACATTATGAAAAAGATGTTAGAAATTCAAAACCAGATGACAGCTTCTATGGAGAAAAGAATGGAAGGAAAAAATTACAAATTCTAAAATTTGTAGGGTGGAAGATGAGGTGAAAATCATGGATGGAGTGGGAAGAAGACCCCATATGGAGCCTATCTAAAGGGAAGAAAGAGGAGGTGGATATGGGGAACACCATCAGTGATACTATGGCCGCTAGGGTGCATATTTTAAAGAAAGAAGGGGAATTTTGAAGAGGGTTTGGCCTATGGCAAAGCAAGGGAAGATTGGGAAACAAGGGGTGGAACCTAGTGCTTGGGAAAGGGGAAATTATGGACGAATAAGGGGAAATGGTGGAGGCCAGAAGGTGAGGAAGTTGAAGTTTCCCATATTTGAAGGAGAAGATGTGTATGGGTGGATTTACAAGGTAGAGCGGTGCTTCACCGTAAATGGGTTGATAGAAGAGGAGAAGCTGACAGCAGCGGGATTGTGCTTGGAAGGGAAAGCTCTATCATGGTTTCAGTGGATAGACCATAGGAGGCCATTCAAGATATGGAGGGAATTGAAAAACTACATAATACAGCGTTTCCAAACTTATCGGGGAGGAGACTTCAATGACCAGTTCTTTGCTTTGACACATGAGGGATCAATAATAGATTACCGGGAGCAATTTGAGCACTTAGCTAGTAGGGTGGAGCTACTCTCAGATATTGTATTAGAGGAAAATTTCATTAAAGTGTTGAAGGCAAAGATTCAAGAAACTGTGAAGGTTTTGATGCCCCGTGACTTGGGGGAGGCCATGATTCTGGCCCAACTGGTGGAAAATCAGAGGAATTATGAGAGGGGAGCCAGGAGTAGCAGCACAGGGGGCACGTATAGGATGATGAAAACTCATCTAACACCTAAAGGTCTAACAACTGGAGGGAGCTGAGAGGTGACCAAGGAGAAGACAGGAGGTGGAAGCTGTGGAAATTTCAAAAGGCTGATCGAGAAAGAGATGCAGGAGAAGAGAGCTAAAGGGTTGTGTTCCAGGTGCAATTAAAAGTACATGCCAAGGCATAGGTGCAAGGAACAAAATCTTCAGGTTCTCAAAGTCTATGAAGAAGAGGAAACTGAGAAGGGAGGTTAGGAGGAGACAGAGGAGGTGATGGAGGAGAAGCAACATTTGGATATGGCTGAGGTTTCCCTGAACTCAGGGGTGGGATTCACCATGAATCAAACCATGAAAGTAAAGAGAGAGATAGTGGACAGGGAGGTTATGGTGTTGATTGATAGTGGGGCTACTCACAACGGGGAGTGAGAATGGTGGACACCGGTTGTAATGGAGTGATGATGGGCACGTGGAAGGTGGAGAAAGTCCATGGGATTTGTAGAGGAGTGCGATTGATGATCTAGGGGATACAAGAGAGGAAAGAATTTCTTCCATTAGAGCTTGGGAACACAGACAACATCCTGTGGATGAAGTGGTTGCAAACTTTGGGAGACACCAAAGTGAATTGGGGAGCATTAACAATGGAGTTGATGGTGGATGTAAGGAAGGTAGTGATTAAGGGAGATGTGGGGCTTTCCAAATCCCTGGTTTCTCTTAAAACTATGGTGCATGACATCCCGTTGGCAAGCGGAGGGTATTTGGTGGGGCTGAACAGTTTAGAGGGAGTGAGATTGGAGGAGGGAGGAGACATACACCTCTCCATTCAACCGTTGATTCAGTAGTTCCAAGAGGTGTTTCAGCCACCTCAGGGATTTCCACCGTAAAGGGATCAAGAGCATGCCATCTTGTTGGAGGAGGGAGTGGCTCCCAGTAGTGTACGAGCTTATCGCTACCCTCAATTCCATATGGATGAAATAGAAAGGTTGGTTATAGAGATGCTAGAGGCAGAGATCATCAGACCTAGCATCAGTCCTTTCTCTAGCCCCATTCTGTTAGTGAAAAAGAAGGATGACAACTAGCATTTTTGTTTGGACTATAGAGCGCTCAACAAGGAAACTATATCTGATAATTTTCCTATACAAGTCATTGATGAGCTGTTAAATAAATTGAGTGGGACCATGATCTTCAGCAAGATAGAATTGAAATCAGGTTACCATCAGATCCGAATGAATAAGGTGGATGTACACAAGATGGCCTTTAGAACTCATGAAGGACATTATGAGTTTCTAGTGAAGCCGTTTGGCCTCACCAAATCCCCAGCTACTTTCTAGGTTATGAATAAGGTTTTTAAACCTTATCTTAGATGATTTATTTTGATAGTCTTTGACAACATCTTGGTCTACAGTAGGATAGAGGAGGAGCACTAGGAGAATTTGAAAAGAGTATTTGAGGTATTATAAGAGCACCAACTGAGGGCTAATTTAAAGAAATGCTACTTTGCACAAGTCAGTTTGGAGTACTTAGACCATGTGGTATCAAAAGATGGGGTGGAAGCAGATCAGTCCAAAATTGAGGCCATGCTAAAGTGGCCGGTGCTGAATAATCTGAAGGAATTGAGAGGATTTCTGGGACCAACAGGTTACTACAAGGAGGTTCATTAAGGGGTACAGATCCATATCCTGGCCACTCATTGAGTAGTTGAAGAAGGACGGGTTCCTATTGGGTGGAGGTAGCCACCTCAGCATTTTAGAGCTTGAAGAAGGTGATGACTGTAGTGTCAGTCCTAGCATTATCAGATTTCACTCAGACCTTCATTGCGGAGACAGATGCATCCGGGTACATGCTGGGTGCAGTGCTAATGCAGAGTCGTAGGCCCATTACCTATTTTAGCCAGGTATTGACTGCTAGAGCCCAGTTGAAATTTGTTTATGAGAGAGAATTAATGGCCATCATATTGGCCATCCAGAAGTGGCGGCCCTACTACCTTGGGAGACATTTTATTATCAGGACAAATCGGCGGAGCTTGAAATTCTTGCTAGAACAATGGATGGTGATAGAGGAGCATCAAAGGTGGATGTCGAAGTTGCTCGAGTAAGACTTTAAGATCTAGTATAGGCCTGGAGTGGAGGCAACTGATGCCTTATCAAGATGCATGGGGGAGCTGCATATAGTGGCACTATCTATTCTATTGATGCTAGACTGGAAGGCCTTCAGAGAGGAAAGTGCTAGAGATGAAGGTTTGGAAAATATTAGGTCAGATTGGAAGGGGATGCATAAATATGTAAAGGAGATGGTTGCCAAATATGAGATCTATCAAAGAAATAAGTACATAGCTATGTCACCAGGAGGACTACTACAGTCGTTAGCTCTACCGGGCAGAGTGTGGGAGGAGATATCTATGTATTTTATATATGGGTTGCCCTGATCAGAGGGGTTCATGGTGATCTTGGTGGTGGTGGAAAGGTTGATCAGGTATGCACATTTAATTCCCCTCCGACACCCCTACACAGTAATGACAGTGGTCACAGCTTTCATCATGGAGGTGGTCAGGTTACATGGAGTACCTGAGGCATTCGTATTTGACAGCGATAAGGTATTCCTCAACCATTTTTGGAGAGATTTGTTTAGACTACAGGGGGATGTTATGAAGAGGAGTACATCTTACCACCCACAAATGGATGGCCTGACAGAAGTAGTCAACAGGAACTTGGAGACATACCTGAGATACTTTGTGTCAGAGATACCCAAGATATAGGCTAAGTGGCTATCTTGGGCGAAGTACTAGTACAACACATCTTTTCATTCTGCTTCATAAATAACCACATTCAAGGTGTTGTGCGAGTGGGATCCCCCATACTTGGTGGACTTTGGGAGTAGCAGTACTCCCATTTCTTCAGTTGAGGAATACTTGGAAGAGAGGGATTGAGTGCAAGAGGAGTCGAAGAGGTATTTATTAAGAGCTCGAAAAATTATGAAGAAACAAGCATATAGGCATAGGAAGGACATCTAGTTTGAAGAGGGGGAAAACGTGTTCTTGAAACTCAGACCATATAGGGAGAGGACAATCGCCCACAGGATGAATAAAAAGCTGTCTCCAAGGTACTATGGGACTTATGAAGTATTGGAGAAGAATGGGGCAGTGTCATATCGACTGAAATTACCACAATCG
>NW_021376041.1:7052-13590 GCF_001605985.2 Dendrobium catenatum
AGCACATTAAAAAAATATGAGGATTTTAGTTAACTTTGTCTTATCCAAGATTAGAAATCAAGTATAACTAAAAATATTATTTTTATGTTGGCGACAAAGGAAATAAAATAGGTACCTGATGGGTTTAAAATGATGGCGACCATCTCCTCTAATACGAAGGGGTCCTTCAGGGTTTTCTTCACAAAACTTCATTTTGTTGTGTTGACCTCATTTTTGTATGAGGTCACTTGGACCAATCTTTCCCCTAAATCAATTCAATTCCCAAATCAATTCAAACTCTAGGATCTTCCTAGAATCCTGACCTTAGGATATATCCTAGGATCCTTCTAGACTTTAGACCTTAGGATCTACTCTACACCTTAAGACCTTTCTAGAAGTTAAACTTTAGGATCTACCTAGATAATAAATCAATCCAGACATTTAATCAATCTAATCCAAATCCCAATCCAAATCCAGAATCCAAACCAAAATCAGGCCAAAGGTCCAAGTCCTGAAAGCCTTTTCCATCGATTTTTCAAATACTTCAAAACCCAGTCAAATGACCTTCGATTCAGAGTCTGTTAGTTTCATACTGATAAGACATGTCTTTGAAGGAAACCCTCCAAATTTGAGCCCATTCTGAGGTCTCTAACCTAAAAAATTAAATCAAAATCTAAAGGCTATAAAACCTTCAAATATTTACAGCCTATGCCACTGGACCTGTCACATAGAAGTTTCTGACCTTAGAGCCTTCACCAAAGCCTCTAGTCACTTCTAGACCATTAATCCTGATATGTTGATCAATAAACTGAATCTTTCTGGACTCATCTCAGCCCCCAGTGGGCATGAGCCCAAAATGACCAAAATACCCCTATGGGGCTCAAATAGTGATTTCAAACCAAATGACTTCCAAATTGAATGCAATCACTTCCAGCAAGTTTAAAATATCAAACCAAACTTATTGGACCCATTTCTGAACTTTGGGTCAACCTGGTTGACCAAGTCAACCTAGTTGACCTAAGAGGCCCATTAAGGGCCCAAATGGGTGTTTTGACCTAATTGATCTCCTTGAACCTTCAAAACACATTCAACAGACTCAAAACCATATTTCAAATTTGTTGAGCCCAAAATTGGACCATTGACCCAGTCAAACATTGACCTTGTCAACTTAACCCAAGTCTAATCAAATGAGACCCATTTGAATCAAATCATCCAATCTAACCAAGGCAACACGTTCAAGCAATCTAAATCCTTAAATCATTTCCATTAAATGGTTCAAAACATACTCAATTTATTTAAAGTCACATCATAGTCAATTTGACCAAGTCATACACTTGAAAATCTTGGTTAAATTTGCATGATTAGGCTTTAATCACTCAAGACCCTAGTAGGTTGCCTTAGGATCTTTATAACGAGCCATGGACCACCTAGGCTCCACTTCAACAGTCTTATTGACTATTTGACTGGTCAAACATGACTGGTCAAACAGTCAAACTAATCCTTTAAATGGGTCAAACTTAGCCAAAGCATCACTTAAACTTAACCCATTCCACTTAGGACCTAACCAACATCCCTAAGGACCTCTAGAACCTTCCTAGAGCCTTTCCTGGCCTTTGGATCCAGATCCTACAGCTCTAAAACAAACCCAAGTGGACTATGGGACAAAAGAGGCTTTCCACCTCACATGTCCTTGTGTCCTTTGATCCACCAGCTTTCCAACCACTCTCAGGACACTTGGCAGCCATCAAGGTGGAAAGAAAATCGATCCCAGCCATCCAAACTACTTGGAAATGTTTTGAGTAGGGAAAAACGCCCTAAGGAGCTCAGATTCGAACATACACACTCTCTCTCCACTCAAGCCATCCCAGACCCAGAACTCAGCTCCCTCAACCTCCAGACATCTCCCACAGTCGTTCCCAACCAGAACCTTCCGGCCAAACCTTGCCGGCAATCAAATTCTGGTGAACTCAAGCTCAAACCGGTCCAAGCCTTTACTAGCTCTATCTGTAGCCTCTCAAGACTCGAGTTCAATAGGACAAATAAATGTGGACAGTCTACAATTTCAGAGAATCCAAAAACGGGTTAAATCTTCCATTATATTGGGTAAACTCCTAAATTTTAGCTTAAGACACTTAGGCTAATTTAGCATATTATTAAGAGCTTTTTACGCCATTAAAATGTATCCCCATTAATTATGTTCATACATTCTATTTAGATTTAAAATTTCACTAGATTTTATTATCTGGCTTAAGAGAACAAGCCATTTCCTTAGATTAGGGTTTTTGTTCGATAGTGCATGAACTAAACAATAAACAGGCCGTTGATTTCGAGATCAGCGGCCAAGATCGCACTAATCAGCGGTCTGTTATAGTGGCGCGGTTCGCTCGGTCGAACAAACCCCCATCCGGCTTAATCAAGTCGATTCATTCAGAACCGCGGGGGTGGATCTGACCGTCCGATCTTTCAAAGAGCGGGATCAGCCTCGGGCTCGATCACAGCCGTCGGATCACTCCACAATTGATCCGACGATCGCTAGCCTTTGCTGACTCATTTAAGTGGACTGGCCCACCTGACCGCAGTCTTCTACCTGGCTTAATCACGCGCCGCCACGTGTAAATTCAGGATTAAGGCTTTATTTTAATTATATTTAATTTCATAACCTTTAAAAAATCATAATAAATAAAATACAAGTCCAAAAAATCCTTATTATATAACAAACTGCTCCATTTTTCAGAGCCTTTAATTTAAAAATAAAATTACTTTTAAATATTCTGTTTATTTTAAGTAATTTAAAATATAAACTATTAGATTATTTTAATTGTTATTTAATTAAAATAAATCCAAATATTTTCAAAACTCTAATAAAAAATATTTTAATCTATTTTGAACTTCCAGAGAAAATTTTAGGACTATTTGAGTAAAATTTGATATCAATTTGAATTATGTGAGTACTTTAATAGTTAATTAATATTTAAATAAATATTATATTGGACATTTTGAAAATTAAAATGTATGTTAATTCAAAGGGTTAGTGAGAACAATTGATTCAAACCTATAACTTAGTTACATTAAGGATAATAATTAAGGATTTATTTAGAGAAAAATTAGAATATTTCCAATAATTAGGATATACATCCTTTTAACTCAAAACTTTGAATACTTGAACTTAGTGACATATCCAACCCATAGAAATGCTTTCACTGATTTTTGAGGTCATTAAGCCCCTTAACCAATTTTCTTAATATCAAGCCTTAATTAAGCCCTAAACATTCCAGAAAATATAATAAATCCATTTTAAACCTAAAAATTATGTGTAACCCCTCTAACTGACCACTTTTGAATCCTCAACCAATGAAAAATAAAACAAAAATTATTTGACATTAAACTTAGGCTTAAGTTAATTTTAAGAGAAATTGAATATTTAATTAATATAATTAATTAATAATTATTAAAAATTCCAAAAATTTCCCAAACACTTGGGAATCTCTCCTTAGGTCATTCCTGACCTTTAGAGCTGATTTCAAGGAGTTGTGATCTCATTTGTAGCAAAATCATAAAAAGGCCCTTTAATTAAACAATTTTGAAAATTCTAATAAATACATAAACTTCAAACCCTCATAACTAATTCAAGAAAAATCCAAATTGAACAAACTCACTTGCATTAAAATCATAATAGTGCCTAATATTTATTAAAAATATTAAAATTCCAGAAAATCATTAAGATCAAAAAGTCAACAATTCGATCAACTTTAAGTCAAAATTAGACCAGAACTTCAAACCTTCGTAATAAAATGTAGAAAAATCTGATTTCAACATACTTACTGTCTAACTGATCGTAGTGAGGTCTAATGTTTTAATAAAATACAAACATTTCAGAAAACATCTTTAATCAAAAAGTCAATTTCTAACCCTTAATTAAAGGATTAAAATATTCAAAAATTCATAAAACTCAAAATTGTTTTAAAAACTCCAGAAATAATTAATCAACCTTAAAATCAGTAAACAACCAACTTAAATTAAAATTTATTAACACTTAAACCTTAATCAAATCAAAACACTTAATTATATCGGGTACCACTAGGTAACCCAGGCCTACGAGGTTATTTACTTAGCCCCAAGGAAGGTGAAATAAACTTCACGGCCTCGGTGTGAAACAAAGGTGGTTTCCAACAAATAATTAATAATTAATTTTAAAAGATTCAAAATATTAATACTTAAACTCTAACTAAATTTTCCTTAAACCTTTCAACCAATCGAACCTTAAATAACTTTAACTAATAATCCTATTTAGGACATATCAAAATCACACGACCTACCTCACACACTTTAGATGGTTTGCTAGGATCACTGACTCTAGTTTTAGGATAGGCCGGTGTTTTACTTTCTGCAGTTGTGTGCTGAGTTTTCGAGCTTTTACAGCATGCTGCTTGCTAGTGTAGAATTGTTGTGTCTGCTTACTTACTTCCTGCACTTTGTGATTGATTGTGCGTTAGATTTACCCCTAGGATAGGGACAAATTATACTTGTGCAATCTTATGCAGGTGGTCATATTCATATAAGGAGCTGAAATTAAAGGGGGCAATTAATGAAAAATATATATATACTCTTTGCACAGGTACCTGCCGCGCTTAGGACCCCCTTTAAATAATAAGAGCATGGCCAAGTGTGGCTAAAAGTAATGCATTTTAATTTCATATTACAACTTCTTGGGATTGAATATATATAAATGTTGATTATTAGGATAACCTTGCAGGATCGAGTCTAGATTTTTTTATTTAAGATTAATGTAAATTTGATTGAATAAGATTGTAATTTTTTGAAATGACTTGAGATTTGGATGCTTAATCCAATTTGAATTCCAAAGAGGAGAAGACATCCCTAAAGGGGAGAGGCTTTTTCCATTTGGAAATCAAATTAAGATACTTTTCAAATATCCAAAGAGGAAAGATAACACCTCGATCAAGGGAAAGTTTATTTTCATTTGGATATCCGGAACCGATGAATCAAGATGTTCGTGAGAAGACGAAGAAATGGGCAACGAGAAGAATCTCAAATCTCAAAGTCATTCGATCTAGGATTAGAAATCCGGGTTGTAGTTAGTGGTGCCCGGCCACTTTAATTTTATGCAAATTCTGTGATTTAATAATAAGGGCACTTCCCTACGGACATTCAATTTGATAAATTTAATTTGATTGATTTGTTTAATTTGATTGCGCATTAGAACTCCTGCTTTTCTAGTCTTTTTATTTGCATGCCGCATTTGATTTAGCCTGGAATTCGAATTTAGGCTCTTAGGGGTCTGTCAAAAAAATTCTTTTACTTTAATTAAATAAATTATTTAAGATAAGATAGAAACTCTAAACGGTCCTAAGAAGTAAGCTCGGACTCGCCGAGGGTTTTTCATGCATTCATATTATACCTTCTCTACCTTGTTAGGCATCTCCCCGCCTGCGGGTTCTGGCAGACCACCTGGCCTATATGGGTGCCGATCTGTCAAGGGGATGTTATGCAATCTCTAGGGAAAAATCTATTTTCTAAGCCAAAAGTTTTTAAACGGCTACATATTGATTTTCCATTCAATCGAGTCAATTAGCATGCATCGCATTAGTAACAAATTAAAATCGAGTCTAATATTTAATTGCATTTATTTAGACATCAAATACCCAACATAAGTCAAAGGGGTCAATTAAGGGTCTGCTCTAGATGTCGACCCCATTCCTCTAAAATTTACTAATTAATGTCCCAACTACTCTACAAAAAGATCGGACTCATATTTTAAAATCGTTCAGGTGGTTTAGCTGGCTCCCCAATCAAGGCCGGGGTAAGACCAAATTCACATTGCACTTGCTAGGTTCGGGGCACTAATTTTAAGTGCCCAATTTAGACTTAGGTTCTGAGGCTGGCTCTAGCCATAAGACCTCAACTTTTGGGAATTGAATCCCAAATTTCTAATAAAATTGACAACTCAAACTAAAAATTTCTTTCAAATACAAGCCTAACATTTAGAATAGACTGAGGTGTTTCTGAAGTAATTCAGAATCCAAAAACACCTCCTACCCTTCTTCCTTTGACTCTAGAAATAACTGCTCAAACTTGAACCAATCCCACTTGAAATTCCTACACCCTTTTCTTCCTTTGATATCGATCTTTGAAAATTTAAAATTGAAATTTACACCGCTATTTTAATCGAGAGTTTTTATGGGAAAATTCCAATTTCCCTACGATGTAATTAACTACGAGGGCTTGCGCTCGTAGGAGATTTAGAAACCCAGAACTTATTCTCAAAATCAACTTTTCAAAACTCTAATTAATTCTCTTTGGGAAAAATCCAAATTTCAGCAATCGTTACCTCCATTTTCAAACGATCAATAGCGATTGATAACTTGTCTCCTCGGAGAGATATATCAATTTCTATTGTAAGTTAGATTATGAAATTAATGATCTCTTATTCAAATTATTGTAGTTAAACAATTTATTGAACATAATTTTGATCTTCCGAGATCATATGTTGTCTTTCATGAGTTCAACTACAATAATTTGGATAATTTTTAAAGCTTTG
>NW_021376042.1:0-308 GCF_001605985.2 Dendrobium catenatum
AAACTATCAATAACCCTCTGAGTTGCAGTCTTTTTTTCCTTAGGCTTTTTCAGCTTGGTCTTCTTCTTGGATGACTTTTTCTTTTCAGTCTTTGAAGAACCAATTTGGTTGGAAAACTGTTTTGAAGTAGAAGGTCGTACCACCGGTAGTGCCTTCAAATATATCATTGGCTTGATAGGAGACTTCCATTTTACACATGAAACTCCTTCAAGCTGCTTCAACATTTTCACAGTCTTTTTGGAGACCGCAGTTTCCCACTGTTCTTCTTGATTTGGCTCCTTTTCATTTCTTCTTTCTTCTACTGGGGG
>NW_021376043.1:0-207 GCF_001605985.2 Dendrobium catenatum
GACACCAAATTCATTTTGTAAAATGAAATAATATAAATATTGTAAATAAATACCTTTGTCTACCATAACACATGTACAATATATGTTTTCTCATCTTCCGCTCATTTACATATTTAAGAATAATCATTTTGAAACCTCTAAAAATAATGCCAATTTTTGACACAAATAGTGTCGTTCGATCTCTTAATAAATTTAATGCAATAAAAG
>NW_021376044.1:0-215 GCF_001605985.2 Dendrobium catenatum
CAATTCTAAGGGTTAAATTTTAGGTTGCTTAAATAGTAGGCCAAATGAATTCCAAATGTAATGAAATTTGGACCATATTTCACTTAATCTCAAGTTCCAAACCCCATAAATTTTGGTTCTTGGTGTGCCCTCTAAAGGAGTTAATCAAACCACCTAAGATAACCACAAGATCACCTTTTGGGATTTAATCTTGGCTATCTGAATTAGGGAGTGGG
>NW_021376045.1:0-266 GCF_001605985.2 Dendrobium catenatum
TTGAAAACTTTACTAAAGACCTTGTAGAGGGATAAAATATATGATGAGCAAAGCTCACTTTCTAAAAGGGATCTAAAAAGATATACCTTTATAGAATTTTTTGTGTTAATAAGGATCCAGAGAACTTTGAAGTTGTTATCAATGAGCGAGAGAACAATGATGCCACTATAAATATTCTAATATGCACACAAACCATTATTTAAGAAAGATATAATAGGTGCATGTGAGTAAGAACAAGCAATTTTGATTTCATATTGGGAGAACCT
>NW_021376046.1:0-64805 GCF_001605985.2 Dendrobium catenatum
CTTCTTAATTTAAATGTTAAATCTTCAAATTCGTCTTATAGGTATAAGTCCCTCCTACCGCATCCTATTGGCATCTTTGGAGTTAGGAATAAAGCATCCTAGTGGATCCTAATCTTCGTTCCCAGAGGAGAAGATAGCATCCCTAGCAGGCATTTCTCTTCCATTAAATGTTAAATACTTAAATCCGTTCTTTAGGTATAAGTCCTCCTACGGACCATCCTATATTGATCTCTTTAGGAGTTAGGGAGTAAGCATCCCTATGGATCTAATCTTCATTCCGATGGCGGAGAAAGTATAGGCATCCTAGCGCATTCCTTCTCTTCATTAAATGTTAAATCTAAATCCGTCTTAGGTTATAAGTCCTCCTACCCGGCATCCTATTGGCAAATTTGAAGTTAGTAGGGAATAAGCATCCCTAGTGGGCATCTAATCTTCATCCCGAGGAGAAGTTATAAACAATTCCCCAGCGGCAATCTTCTCTTCATTAAATTGTAAATCTTAAATCGATCCTCTTTTAAGGTTAGGCTGTGAGTCCCCACACTTAGGCATCCTTCCTACGATCATTCGCTAGAGTTGTGAGAACGCCCCACGTGGCACCATTCCTAGTGTAAAATCTTAATCTTAAATCTGATCCTCTATGGTTAGTGTCGAAGTCCCCACACTTAGGCTTCCTTTCCATATGATCTTTCTGATTTCCTCTAAGGTTGGTGTGAGTCCCCCACACTAGGCATTACTTCCTTTACGAATCATCCGCATTAGAGTTGGAGAGAACGCCCCTCGTGGGCACCATCCTAGTGTAAAAATTTAAATTTTAACCTTCCAAGATTAGATACAATTCTTTTCCATAGGTTTGCTTTCTTTTCATTGGAAGACGCCCTCTTTGTTTGTGAGTTAGGTATTAAGTTACCCACTTGGTGGCATCCTTCTCTTAGACTAGAAAGAAGGGACTCAAAGTACTTACGCAAAATCATTTTCAAAAACAAAATCACATTCAAGCACCTACTTTCATATCAAATTCCTTCAAATCACTATGCTCCATTCTTTCATTTACCTTTGACTTTACCTTAAATGATACTAATCTAAATTAGTTTTTCATTTTTACTAAAGCCACCAATTCTACAACATCAAACTTCAAATCAATTCTTCAACTCGAATCTCTATAAATTGTTCATTTTGATTATCTATCAAAAAATACCAAAAAATTCGTTTCAATTCATATACCTAAGACTTTCAATTCAACTCTGGAACAAGTGATCTTTTTCGGTTCAATGCCAATACTCACGAATAAACTTAGGCAAGGTTTTATCATGCCTATTGGGGGTCCATTTGTTTGACCTCATTATTTTGAGGTTGATTCCCCAGAATCAATATCTACTCCTAGGTTTTCGCTTAAACTCTAGCATAAAGTCATCCAATAGGATTTTCCCTTAGTGGACGCCCACTGACGTAGCATCGCTCTAAACCTATCACTCCAACTCAAATAAGGCTCGATTTTTGATTGTCGATGATTCGCTCGACTCAATCTTAATTTATTTTCGGATCAATTGGTATACATTATTGGGCTCAAATCAATTCACCAATCGAATCAAAATTCAAATCATATTTCCTCAAATTGAATCGATTTCAAATTGGCTTCGAATTAACCCCCATTTGACTCGTCAAAGTATAATATAATAACAATTGATAGTCATCAAAAATTATCTTTAATCCGGGGGCACGAAATCCAATTCCCAAAATCAAGTTTAGAAACTTCAAAAATTAATTCGGAGACCATCCGAACACCGATTTCAGGCAAGAACTTTACAGTCGAAACTGAGCGTCTCAGGGAATACAAACCCAAACGAGACCAAGATCAAACCCAATTCCGAGCCCAAATTGAGTCCAATCAAAGGGCCTCAAAGCGCTGTTGGAAAAGGTTCAAACCGCAATTTGAGTTACCAAACGGTCTCCGATTTTGACGAGCTTATACTCGAATCGAACGGCTCGACGAGACGAATCCAATGAGTCCAAGATCACCAAATTCCGAAATCATTAAGGCCTTCAAATGTCCAACGAACGGTCCACGGTAAAGAGTTCAGCAACAACCCATAACCACCCACTCTCCCTCTCCCTCAACCCATAACCACCCACTCTCCCTCTCCCTCAACCAAAAAAAAAAACGTTTCAACCTCCCTTCTCTCATACATGACACATCAAGCCTCCGTCCTCTCATACATGACACATCCAAGCCCCCTTGTCGCTCCTTACAGCAGTTGCACGCCGGCAATCTTCTAAATCTTGGGTAATTTCTTCTACATCCTCTCCATCTTCTTCTTCTCTCATTCTTATTTGATTTAAGTCAAATGTCAAGGAGTTGAAGTTTGATCTTTTTTTTTTTTTTTTTTTTTAAATATGAGAAGATTTCTTGAACTCATTTTCTTAAGTTTTACTAATGTTAGTTCCCACGTCTTTCCCTTCAATATGATCTTGACAGTGAAATGAAATAAATTATTATGGTTTCTCTATATTACATGTTTACCATTCTCATCTCAATATAATCAAGTGGCTTTGTGTAAATGGTTATATACATGTGTTCTTGAGACTTACAAATTTTGTTGGAAAGATAGATGCTTTTTGTTGGAAAACTTCATTAGTTTTGGAAAGTAATGAAGTTAATTTTGAATCTTTCTTTGAATTGTATTAGTAAATTATCGATTTGAAAGTTGAAGATGTGAAGTTTGTGTAAAGGTAAAAATTGTGTGTGTTGAAGGCGAAAAATTGTGTCTGTTTTGGAAAAAGTGGAACTTGTGTTTGTTTTTGAAAAGTATGAATGTTTTGAAAAGTTTAAAGTATGCATGTGAATAAGTGAAGATAAATGTATGGAAATGAGTATGTACTGAAGAAGTTTATTAAAGTGTATGTTTAAGTGGAAAATGAAATGTTTGTATGTTAAATAGTGAAAATAGGTGTATAGTTTAAGAATGATTTTTGTAGATTTGAAAGGTTGAAAAGTGAAATGCGTTTTGTATTTAAGTTTGAAAAGTGAAAATGGATTGAAGTATATGTAAATAGAGAAAATGTGCGTATGATTGTTGGAAGTGTGTTTGTATAAATGGTGAAGTGTATGGAGTCTTCATGTGAAAATGCTAAGTGTTTGGGTATGGAAGGAGGAGTGACTTATATGTTTTGGAAGAAGTAATATAATGACTTATGTATGGAAAGAGAAGTAAATTGTGTATCTTTGGAAAGTTTTTTTTGGGAAGTAGAGTTTGTGTCTATGTTGAAAGATGATATATAAAGGGAAATATTATGTATGTAAAATGTATCTTGCATTATTTATGTTATGTTTTGAGAAAAGAAATGTGAAGCTTTGTTTTTCTTTCATGATAAGAAAACAAGTCTCGTTAGAAGAATGAGAAAGGGATTTTAGGGGGAAAAAGTAAAACTGTAGTTTGAAAAATGGATTTTATGGTTTTAAAAAGATAAAAGGCGTATATTTTTGAAAGGTGATTCGTGAATGTGAGTACTAAAGATGAAGTGTATGTGTGTGAGGCCTTTAATTAGTGAAGTATATGGATTGTAAGAAAATATGTGAAAGGGTGAAAAGCGAAAGTTAAATTGTAAGGGTGGTGATATATTTGGACTTGTGTAAAAATGGAGATGCATTTTGAATTTTGTGTGTAAAAGTGGAATTTGAATGAAGTTTGGAAAGAGAGATGTAGAGTAGTTGGTGTAAAGAATGAGTTAGTTTGAAATTTATTAAGAAGATGAAAGTGTTGAAGAATGTTTTTTTTTAGAAATGACAGGTTCTTAAAAAGCAAAATCAATCGAACTGGTGTCCAAGCCCGAAGAAAGGTATGTCTTCTATTTTTAAGTAAATTTCAATTATTTTTTATCAATTATTAAATATGCTTTCTATCCCTGTTTTTCCATTTTTTCTTCTCTATTGACATGAACTGCGAGGAATGGTACCGGCTCGACAGTGAAACAAAGGACAAGGAGCTAATTGACGTCAGTCGCCCTCTATCCACCGGGTAGAGGTGCTACGGGCAAAACCACCGGGTCGTAGCCCTCGGTGACTGTGAGTATTTCTAAACTTAGAAAACCTTTAAGGACCCCTTGATGTGGTGTGCATGAACCATTCCTTTTAGTCCTTGTAGTAACTTCAATTTTATTAGGATTACTTTTGTTTTATTTTAGATCCCCAAACTTCTTTTATACATACGAAAAGTCCTAAGGGTTAGTAATAACAAAGATTTTACCCCATATAACAGTAGTGACACTTAAGGACAAAAATTAAGGACTGAGTCTTAGGAAACCTAGACTTAAGATGCATGTACACTTTAGGATAGAAATATATAACATAGAAAATTTAGTGACACTTCACTTTAAGGATAGTGATTTATTTTTTTTTTAATTTAATCAATTAGAAAACTTTAGCTAATAATTGATTTAGGATATATCAAAACCACACTTTTTAATACACACACTTAGAATTGTTTGTTAGGACAACCGACTTTCTAGTTTTAGTTGTCGGTTTTATTTCCTTACTGCACTGTGACGAGCTTTTCCTCGAGTTTCATTGCATGCTGATTGAAAATTGTTGGTGTGTTTGTTTATTTATTTTTATTGCACTCTGTGTTATGATTTGACTGACGATTAGATTACCCATAGGTTAGGAGCGATCTGAATTGTTAATATGATTTTCTGCAGGTGGCCACACTCATGCAGGGCAGATGAAAAGGGGGCTAATTAATCAAAAATTTTATATAAATGCTACAGGTACTCCAGTTGCTTAGCCCCCAAATAAGAAAGAGTGTGGCCAAGTGTGGCTAATTGATTTAATTTAAAATGCAAATATATAATTGCTTGGGATGATTTTTATTATAAATTGTTTAGGATAACCCTGCAGGTGGTCTAGATTTTCTTTTTCTTTCTGTGATGTAAATGTGAATGTAAATGTAATGTAATAAAAGTTAAAAATGTGAAAGTGATTTTGAAAATGGGATATTACATCCAATTTGGAATCTAAAGAAAGGAGAATATATCTTAAAGGATTATTCTCTTTTATTTGGAAAGCCAAATTAGGATGATTCAATATCTAAATAGAAAAGAAAATACCCCTCATAGGGATGAGTTTCTTTTCATTTGGATATTCAGAACCCGACGGACCTGAGAAGTTCGTAGAAGAAGAAAAGACAGAACAAGAAGATTGAATAAAGAAGATGAAGAAATAAAGATTCAAAGAACAGTATATCCCATTTCAAAAATCACTTGCGTCATTCTTAGGATTAGAATCCGGGTTTGTTGTCAGTGGTGCCCAGCCACTTTACTTTTCTGCAAATTTGGTGTAATATGGACATTGGAATTGACATTATATTTGGATTATTAAAATTGATTGTTTACATTGTTTGTGCAGTAGATTTTTTTAGGACTCTTGCATGCCGTGTTTTGTTTTAGTCTGGATACGAATCGGAGTGCTTTTTTTCGTAAGGGTACGCTTAAAATTCTTCTACTTGTAATTAAAAATAAAAATTTTTAGGCTCACATAGTAACTCTAACGTTCTAAGAAGTAAGTTCGGGATCGCCGAGAGTCAGCATAAGCATATTATTACTTTCTCTTCCTTGTTAGGCACCTCCCCGCCTGCGGGTTCTGGCAGACCACTTGACCTATGAGGGTGCAGTTCTGTCAAGGGGAAGTTGTGCAATCTCTAGGAAAAAACCTATTTTCTAAGCCTGATTTTAAAACTGCTTCATTATCATTTTATGCATTCGAGTCAATTAGAATGCATTGCATTAGATACAAATTAAAAAAGAATCTAAAATATTAATTGCATTTTTAGACATTTCTCACCCTACATAAGTTGAGGGGCCAATTAGGAATTGTCTTAGATGTCGGCCCCCAATTCCTTAAAACTTAAACAACGTCCCTACCCATCTTTCATAAGAGACTGGACACATGGTTTCAAAGCGCTTAGGTGGTTAGCTGGCTCCCTAATCCAGGCCGGGATAAGTCCAGATTTGCACTTCTTTAGTTAGGTTCGGGTCACTATTTTATAGTACCCAAATTAGATTTAGGTTCTGAGGCAGATTCTTTTTAGATCTAAGTCCTCGCCCTCCGGAATATAATCCCAAATTTCTAATAAAATGTCAACTTGAACATAAAATTTTCTCTTAAAATGTAAAGCCCAACATAGGGTAGGCTGAGGTTGTCTCTGAGCTTCTCAGAATCTGACACCTCCTACTTTCTTCCTTGACCCGCTAATAAATGTTCAACATTGAGCTTTCTCCTTGAAAAATTCCTATTTCTGTTTCCTTGTCTTTTACTTTGTACTCAGAAGGGTATGAAATCACTGCTTTAATCGAGAGTTTTCTTAGGAGTATCCCTCCTAGGATGTAATTAACTATAGGGGCTTGCCTCTATAGGATTTGAGAACCCTAGACTAAAATAAACCTTATTTATTCGTATAAAACAAAGGAAGAAATCTTTGGGAACGTAGATATTTTTAAAACCTCATTCTAATTTTAAATAGACTTGTAGAATGTTATTATTATCTTTTCAGATAATATAATATTATACTTGTTATATTCAATTTTAGAAATGATGAATTTTATAAAACTCATTCTCGCTTTTGGATATCTTGAAGAATATTATGTTCGTCTTTTAAGATGATATAATATTCTTCTTGCCATATCTAAATAAAAGAATGAATAAACTTTTTTAAAACGTATTTCTATCTTAAACATATTTTATAGAATTTCATGTTCATCTTTTGAGATGATATGTTATTCTTTGAATTATGTTTGATTATAGAAATATCAATTTTCAAAACCCTATTCTGATATTGAATCTATTGTAGAATATTGTGTCGGCCTCACGAGACTTTACTTTATTTTTAATGTAGTATTCGATTACAAAATAGGAGAAAATCAAATCTGCGTGGTGAGACACAATTTTTCCCACCAAATACTCTGCCATTTAGATGTGAAATACAATGATCAAAGTATGACAATTTTTATTTAAAGAATCATGAACAAAGCTTCCTAAGGAACCTTCTTCATTAATTGGACTATAGATTTAAGTTGAATAGTTTATCATTTAGGAATTGTTCATACATTTGTTAATTTTGAAATTCACATAGTACATTTTTATGTAATAGCTTTCTTGCAGTCTCTTTTTAAAAGAGAAGAATTAGTATAATTTAAGAAATTAGTATCCTTAAATACCAATGTTAAATGTTATAACACTCATTTTCCTTGAGCTGTTTATTTCTTTTACGTTCATCTTTTTGAATTTCATTCATTTATTTAATGCACATGAGTACTAAAATAAAAATTTTTAATATATGCTCATATTAGCTTCATTATTCAAAATAAAAAAAAATTTATTTAAATCTAATTATTATGAAAGATAATACTCTGCCATTTAGATGTGAAATACAATGATCAAAGTATGACAATTTTTATTTAAAGAATCATGAACAAAGCTTCCTAAGAACCTCTTCATTAATTGGACTGTAGATTTAAGTTGAATAGTTTTATCATTTTAGGAATTGTTCATACATTTGTTAATTTTGAAATTCACATAGTACATTTTTAATGTAATAGCTTTCTTGCAGTCTCTTTTTAAAAGAGAAGAATTAGTATAATTTAAGAAATTAGTATCCTCAAATACCAATGTTAAATGTTATAACACTCATTTTCCTTGAGCTGTTTATTTCTTTTACGTTCATCTTTTTGAATTTCATTCATTTATTTAATGCACATGAGTACTAAAATAAAAATTTTTAATATATGCTCATATTTGTTCCTTCAAGTGATCCTAAATTGATATTATGTAAGGATTGATAAATTCACTAATTCTATACTTGAGTTTCTAAAGAATTTAATAATTTATTCTAAGTACTTCCTTTTTCTCAAATTAGATATTCAATCTTAAAATCAACAACAGGTATTCAGGTGCCATAACTTTGAATTTTTTAACTACCAATGATTTGTTTTTAGGGAAAACCAATAGTGGGGCCTACGCATTAATATAAGAAAAAATTTGAGAGTCCTTAAAGGGCCCTCAAGCTAACTAATGCTCGTAAGAGCTATAGAAAGAAATCCAAAAAATCCTAAGGGCTCAAGGTCTCAACTAAGCAAAAATACATATAAACCTAGGTACAATCTATGGTTCACAAGAAAGAGGACCCGAAAAAAGGAAAACACCATAAAATTGCATTCATCTCTAGCTCCCCATTGAAATGGCATCACCATGAATACTTGCACTAAGAGTATTCTGTAAAAAAAGATGAGATCCAAAATAGAAGAAACAAAAATAACCATACAAGATAAAAAGTTGATAAATCTAGCCAAGACTCATAAGGCATATAAAAATGAAGCAACAATAAACAATCAAACCAATATCAACAGCTTCCACCGTAGCAAAGATAGCCCTACCATCAGGAAACCAATAGCACAAAACATAGTGAAATAAAAAAATATCAGTAGATTCAATTCATCCGAGCATGGGAAATAACAAGTAAAAAGCCTAACATGCTAAGATGATTAGTAAAATAGTTCGTATGTAAAAAATACCTAACATGGTAGTCAAGGTTAAAGGTCAAATCACATAGCAACATAGTCCTAGCAAAACCATAACTGGGAACAACCTTACCAGCACCCAGCATCTAAATTAAGAGAAACCCAATCATAACCATCAGTACACCCCCAAAAAGGCCCAGCCATAGGGGTTAAAAAACAAATAATAAATAACCTTGTCCATAATCAAAAACCCAACTGAGACGAGCCAAAGAAAGACCTCCAGCACACCCCCAAAAAAACCCAGGCAGAAGAAGTAGGGATGAGGACATCTCCTCCAACACACCTCTATATAGATGCCCAAAAAATTGGGACAAGACAAATAACTATTAAAAACAATTCTGACATCAAAATAAAACAAAGAAGACCAATCACAAGGTTCCCATCCACACAAAAAATCAAATAATAAAACTAAGCACCACACCACTCAACAAAACCCAAAACAGTAAAGCTCCATAAGAAACCACCCAAACTCACATCCAGGTCCATCAACCAATTCTTTAAAATGATCACCAAGCAGCACATCAAAAAATTTCCAAACCAGTAATACACACAAGCAGCAAGGAAGCCCTAGGTGCAAGAAAAAACAAAACACAACTAAAAGGATAAATAAAGGATCATGTGAATAATTGGGATTCCAAACACTTGGAAGCCAAAACTACAAAAAAAAAAGAGCCACTAAACTCAATATAAATAAAAAAGCTCCAAAGAAACCTCCCTAGTAAAAACCTCCAGTGGACCAAAAAAAGGCCAACCCCAAGGCCAAACATAAGCCCCAACAACCAACCGCATTAAATTCTAACATAATGAGTACCAATTTTATCTAATCTTAAAAGCCCTTTTAAGGGGGCTGGTAAGTTAGTAGCAACAGGATCAGTGAAACAATCCAAATCACAACCCAAATTAGCAAGCTATTCAGTATAGGCATTCCACTCCATATACACATGAGAAAAGGAGGTGTTAATAAAGATCATTAATTGTTTAATATACCTCACAAGATAAAAGAGATGTGAATTACAAATTGAATCATCAAGAATATTTAAACATTACATAGAATAAGTAGAATTAACTTTAATTCTAATGTTAGAAATATCCAGAGAAATAGATAATCAAATCCCAAAATTTACATCACAAATTTGTAAGGGACTCGTAAAAGCCATAATAACGTTACCATAATTGTCCCTAATAATCCCACCACATCTCAAAAAGGAATGATTAACAGTACCCTTCACATTAAGTTTATACAAGTTATTAGGGGGTTTGATTTAGTAAACAAAATTAAGTCTGGAAGGAGGATGATGATCACCATCCAACTTGAGACCTAAGTTAGAATCCATAAAGTAATATTTCTTAAAGTTCTTGTAAGAATGAAAATTAACATAAAAGAGTCATCATTCTTGGTTCTAAAAGCATGTCATGCATCATTTAATCTAAAAGCATCTTCTTTGGACAAATAGCATCATAATAAATCCTCTGATTCAGTTTTCAGGGGAAGATAAAACAATTTGTTGAATAATAAAGTCAGGAATCACATTTGCAAGTTTGTCATAGTCCCAACAATTTTCAGTAATGAAAAAAATTCACCTTAACGATAGTAGTGAAAGAAGTATTAGTAATAGAATCAATAGAGTGAGGACCTAACCAATGATTTTTCCAAAAGAAATATTACCACCACCAAGCCCTAGGAAAGATGCGGCTTAATAATCCATTTAACCATGTAAAGTCTCTGCCACACTTTAGAATCACCTTTATTAAAATAGCAAATAGTGGGATGTTTACCCACACAATATTTATCAAACATAAATTTAGTCCAAAGGATCACTTTAGCATGAAAAGTATACCACGACTTGAAAGAAAAAGCATAAGACAATACAAACATACTCTTACAATCCAAGGCACCCTATTCAACACATCGCAACACTTGTCCTAAGACGACAAGATAATTTTAGATTTCAAATTGCACCTTTTCCAAAAAAACTTATTGATAAGTTTATCAATCCAATTGAAAATAGTTTTAGTAGGTTGAAGAGTTTGGAAAGTTTAAACAGGGAGAGAGTAGAGAACACTACTAATGAGAATAAGCCTACCACCAAAGCTAAAAAAATTAGAATCCTTGGACAAAAGCTTATTCTTCTCCAAAGTAGTCAAATCAACAAAAAAAATTCTTATGACCTTTAAAAAGAGGAATCCCATGATACTTAATAGGTATTTGAGCTTGCACAAAACCAGTCAGGGCTTTGATGGCCACAATACAAGTATTAGGCACTTTGTTGGAGGCAATAAAGCAACATTTATGCTTGTTTAAAGAAAGCCCACTAACAATTTCAAAATTATAAAAAAAAAACTAAGAGTCTATTAATCTGATTTAAAGAAGCATTCATAAAAAAATTAAAATCATCAACAAAACATAAATGAGGGATAGGAAAACCACCCAAGGTTCTAAAATAAAGGCTAGGGTGATTTTCAAAGAAGTTGGCAAGCCTCTTGATAAATACTCAGCCGCAATAATAAAAAGGGCAAGAGAGATAGGATCTCATTATCTTAGGCTATGAGAGGATTTAAAAAAACTAGTACTTTTGCCATTAACAATAATTAAAAAATAGGGCATGAGAGATAGGATCTCTCTGTCCTAGGCCATGAGAGGATTTAAAAAAAAAAAACAAGTGCTATTGCCACTGATAATAATTGAAAAAAAAGGATCCTTCAATACAATTTTTTATAAGACTGATAAAAACTAAATTAAAGCCAAATAATTATAAAATCCTGTAAAGAAAATTCCAATCATTGTTCACATAAGCCTTAGAAATATCAAGTTTTAAGATAATGTTGCTACCGCTCACCCTAATATCCAGATCATGACAATATTATTGAGCCAAATTAATATTATCAGTAATAGCCTGTCCCTTAACAAAACCCATTTAATAGAGAGATATATTTTTAGGAAGTACAGAAGTTAAGCGACTCATAAGAATTTTAGAAAGTAACTTACTAAAAAAATGTACAAAGACTAATATGTCTAAAATAATTCCAAGTACTAATAGATTTTCTCTTGGGGATGAGCATAATAGAAGTAGAAGTAAAAATAATTTAGGGATATTATGCCCGGCAAAAAAATTAAAACAATAGAAAAAGGTTTGAACTAATAATATTTCAAGCTTTCTAGAAAAACATAGTAGAAAAACCATCCGGCCCAGCCAAAAAATCACCATTGATGACACAAAAAATCTCTTTTATTTCCTCTAAAGAAGGTTGTTTAGAAAGCAAATCATTATCTTCTTGAGATATGAGATTAGGGATAATATTAGGGTTATCAATATAAGCAGGAGTAAAGGAGTTCAAACTACCTAATTTTACTACTATAGTTTGAACTTTTAACCCTAAGGTCAGAACTTCATTAACAAAATCAATCAAGAGTAAAATTAGGAAGAATAGAAATGGGAAAATCATTGGTAGTTAAAAGTTTTGATATTTTCCCCTTTCCCACTTCTTCTCGCCTCTTAGGGTCAGGTAGTTTGAACTCAGATTTCCTTATAAATTTATTGAAAATTCACTTAATTTTTTCCCTTTTAAATGAGTATACTTTGTTTATATAGGCCTAAAACTTCTCCCTATTCTCTTTTGTAGATAGATAAGATCAATATTTACTCTACTGATCAATCTGGGGTTACTGAATTATATATACCATGATTGACATATAAAGTTATCTATTTATATTTTCATTAGTTATTAATCTTTATCTACTATTAAAACTATCCCAAATTTCTTTTTTAAGACTTTATGAGGTTCCAATACTTTAGAATCTATATGAGACAAATCTCTTAAGAATATTAATTGAGAAGCTTCCTCTTACAGATTAAAAACTTTAATTTAGAGCTTCTGAAATGTTTTGATCGTTTGCCATGTAAGGAGAAGTCCTCCCAAACCATGATGAACAACCTTTAAGAAGATTTCTATAGCATGTTTCTTTTATAATTATAACTTGTATTTTGTGTTAATAGTCTTCTATTAAACGATATAATCTATGAGATTTTTCTCGGGTTTCTATTTTAGAACTACCAATTCCCCAATGGTGACATGATATGTAGCTTCATAAGATCTTTTTATATGTAAGCTTTCTAACTCTATAAAGGTACAAATAAAATAATTATGAAATAATTCATCCCAATCAAATGCCAAACCAAACCAGTTACTTACAAATTATCTTAATAACAATTCATCACTTCCTATAGTATTCAAATAACTAGCTCTAACAAGTGCTAGATGGGCTTAGCTCTAACAAGTTCTAGATCGAATTACCAATATCTTCAAAGTTCTTAAATAAAGGTGTCAATACATCCTTAGGATAGAAAAATAAATCATATTCTTTTGGATATAGCTTACCCTTTGAAACAAAGAGATTAACTTGGGATTATGCTAATGCTTCTTTAACATATCGCTATATCATCTGGTTTAAGTATATTTATTGAATATACTCCCTTTCCTTATTTAATATTTACATCTTCTTCTTTAATTACTTCTTTCCTTTTACTCATCACCCGACTAGACTTGGATTACAGTGAAATAACATATGCTCTTTGAAATGGAGACACTTAACTTTTCAATGCAACCATGAAGGAAATCATTTCCTCTATCTTTTTCTACATTATAAAGATTTGTTCATCTTTTTTGAAGTGATATAACAAGCATCAAGTTAAATCAATTATAACACCTTCTTGAACTACTACATCTAACATATCAATTTTATCAACATTATCCTTTTATATAGATGCTCTATTAATTACATGTAGAACTCAATAGACATCTCTTTATCATGATATTTAATTATTTTATCCCATTCTTTGAATATTGTTTTTTAATTTGTCCTTAATGTCTTCTTCAGATATCCCTAACATAAAATATGGGTCAATGGGAGTGTATTCTTTATATGGCATTGATTTCATCAGTGCTTTTCTATTAACTCCCCTTATTTTCTCCTCTAAATAGCCTTTACTTATGACAAGTAAAGATAAAGTAGCTAGTGTTTTAGGTTTCCAAACCTTTTTTTCATTATATCTGGGGGTTAGCTAAAGTATGAATCTCAACCTCCATACATTATAATGAGAAAATGATTGCTATGTGACTAGTGCACATAAAAGCAGTGAGAGATCTTTATAATTTTTAGGATGATGGATGCAAATGGATAAGGATGATGAATCCTCTTATAGGAAAGATGCTTAATCTTAAAATACTTAATAGCAATATTATAAGGTAGACCGTTAGCCAATACTATACCATCACTTTTTTTAAAGAACTTTCTAGATTCTCCAAAACAATCATCATTAAATACTAACACTACAATCTTTACATCATTATTCTTAATTTTAGATTTTAACTTCCTTATATTAAGCACACTAGAAACATCTTTCTCTAAGAACTCATTCAGAGCTTTCATAATTTTGATTCCATTTTTTTTTTAAGAAGGATCTCTTGGACAATCCAAAGTTAGTTGCACACTTCTGAACCAAATGCTTCGATAAACTTTTAAATTATTTCTTTCTCACTACAAGGAATGTCATAGTATGATGACTATCAAATGCACACATTGGGAAAGTAGAGATCATCTTAAAATTCTTCTCACTAATAATATGTGAGGAATCAAATTGTTATCCTCCTTAGTAGGGGTGAAATAGGGGAGATTTCCACATCTATAAGGTTCTATGCAGCAGAAAAAATGATTTCTTATTCTATAAAATTCTTAACTCTTAGCTTCAAAAAGCATTTATTATTCCCTCTTTGGAGAAAAAAATAGTAGACAATGACCCAATCTCAAAGTTCTTCGGGACAGGTAGATTAAATAAGACCAAAGATTTCATCTTTTTTTAGACTACCTTATGGAGTTTGTTACTTAAAAACATAGAAGGTTTTGTGATTGTGGAAGAAACCACATACCCACCTTCTATAGTGAACAAAAGGATGGGTTTATTTTCTTTAATTTCTTTAAATTTAGTGGCAGTAAACTAAGGGCCATTTACTATCATGACCAGGTTATCAAAGCTAGGCCCAAACTTAATGAGGCTTCCATCAAGCTGTTGGGACTGGTTAAGTGTTAGGTTACGGTTATCAAAAAAGTTGGTGATCAATTTTCTAACACATTTTTTATACAAGTACACCTCAATATTAGATTTCTAAACAGATTGTATTTAAACATGACAATTAGATATGGTAAATGGTTAACAATATCTACTAAATTCTTCAATAGACATGATGAGGGGAATAAGCTTTTGGATTAAAGAAATTGATTTTGATTGAATTGACCAATTCAAAATAACCACATCAAGCCACACATGGAAATGTAATTTTTATGAATTACTCAAAATTAGGATATGGTTAAAACATGCATTTAAAAATGAAAGGATTGATGCAGGACAAAATGGTGTACAGTTTGCTAGGAATCAAATGTTGGTCACATTCACTCAATAAGGAAATGAATATAATTATCAATGAATAAAACATAGTTTAAACCAAATGAAATCAAGTTCACAAATAATGAAAATATTTACTCACCACTAAAAATGGAAAAAGGATCAATCCCAAGTGGAGGCTCTAGAAAAATTTGTGGTTAAATAAACTACTATGCAATTTTGAAATTTATATTCATACATTAAAATTTGCATTGAATAGCATACCATCTCAAGAGATAGAAATGGTGTTTTACTATCAATTTGAAAATAGTAATAGATTTATCATTTTCAAGATAAATTATAGCGTATAGAATACCTTAATATCTCAAAAGATATAAATGATATTCAACTATCACTTTGAAAATATAAAAAATTTGGATAAAACTTGTCAATGGCACCTTTACCTTACTTTGAAAATTAAAATAAGGTATATTTTAGGGTTAAACTTGGATGGCGCTCCTTCTATTTCTAATATTACCTATTAGAAAAAAAATGCCCATTAATTTCTTTAAGTTGAATGTGGATGGTACTAGTAATGATTTATCTGGTGGTTGTGGTGGTGATATTAGGGATAGTAATGGTTGCCTTATTGTTGCATTTGTGGGTCTGGATCATAATGGTAACTCTTCTACTACTATCATTATGGCCATTCTCTATGATATTCAGTTGTGCATTACTCTTAACTTAACTAATTTGTATATTGAAGTTAATTTTGAGTATGATTTTCAACTTTTTCATGATGATGAAGAGATGTGTTGTACACTCAATCTTTTCTATCTAGTTAGAGATTTAAAAAGCTGATGCTATCTCTGAACTACTCTTTTCACCATGTTAGCAAGGATGGTAATTCCTATGCTTTTTAGCTGGCTTTGGGGGGTTGTAGACTTGACTATTTTACTGATATTATTTGGTCTAATAGCCCTGTGCCACTTTGTGGTTTGGTTAATCTTGATGCGTATGTATTTCCTTATGTTAGATCTTAATTGTTTAGTTTCTTTGTTGTTGTTCGGGTTTGGGTACTTTAATTAGGTTTCTATTTGTTGTGTTTTCTTATTTTTCTGGGCTTCTTGCTTTCTCCTGCACAATTACTGGGGAGTTGTGCTATTTTTGTATATTACTTGGTTCATTATTTATGATGGTTGGCCTATCTATGATATAGAGGTTTCTTTACATCTTGTTATTAATTTTTTGATTTTGTTTTCTATTTTTTGCTAGAGGTTTATTGAACCTATTGCTAATGTGATGGACTTCTCAACTAGTGGTTTTATGATTATGACTGAATTATTCATATTTTTTGGGGTTTTGGATGCTAGATCAATCTTGGCATTATTTTTTGGTTTTTCTTTTTTTGGTTAATTGCTTTCTACTACTGCCAGAATTCTAAGCATTCTTATTTAGATGTTATCTTGGTGAAGTTGGAATTTAGCCATGATTTCTCAGGTTATATTACTGATGGACTGTCCCATTATTTCTCTCCTACCTTCAGTATTTGGAGTGCTAGAGGTAACCATTAGGTTATGGATGGCTTTCATGTTATGTTTATGCTGATGCCACTTTGTTGTGGTCTCCTGCTATTGGTATGGTTGTTGACTGTAGGCTTTGGTTGTTTATCACCAAGTTAATGTTTTGCAATATGCTTATCTAGTTTTGGGGGTCTGGTGTGGATTCTAATATAGGGACAATGGTTAACCCATGATATTTTTCTGGGGGTATTATGGTTTGTTGGATGAGTTTTGGCAAGGTGTTTTTGGGAGACCCTGAAGGTAGGATTGAGTGACTTGTGGATATTTTAAATGAGGCTTATGGTGTAATGTGTATTCTGAGCTCTTTAAGAATTAATTCAAGGATTGGCTTTATTTAGAGCCATTTTTGCTTCTTCTTCTTTCCTAGCTGTCATCTAAATTATTGTTATTATATAACTTATCTTTTTTAATGGTGTAGCCTTCCTTTTTGTTTCCCTCTGTAGGTGAAGAAACTTTTGGCTACATTCAAGTTTTTTTTGTAGAAAGATTGGGCTTTATTCCATTTATAATATCTTTCTTTTTTGGATGCTTTTCTATAGCATCGTTAGAATGTTACTAGGGAGTACTGTATTTTTTATTAGTGGAGAAAATTGGCTTGTAGGTTTTATTTTGATTTGTTTTGTAGCTCATAAGAGCATTAGTGAGCTGATGATCTCCTGTAAGGACTTAGTAATTGCTTTTTCTATATCAACGCGTAGGCCCCTTTGTGGGTTTTAATTAATATATATATTAACTAGGGTTTTATATTCTGCATAAAGGCGTGCCCCTACAGTTAAATACATCTCAAGAGAAACTTATCAAAACTCTCAATTAAAGCGATGATTAAATCTTTTATGTTTTCAAAAATTCAGGAAAGGATTTTAAGTCAAATTTTTATCAACAAGTATTTATTCAAAAGTGAACATGTACTTAATGAAGTAATAGGATAAAAGATAGAGGTGCTAATAATTCTAGGAAACCCAAAAGCACTCAGGCATATACAACAATTAGACTTTAATGATTTAGGATAAAATTTAATTTATGTTTGAGTTTATAAAATTATTAGATAGGTGAAGAATTTTGCATCCAGACTTATGTTTATCATGAGTGGAGTTCCAAGTAACCACACTTGTAGTTTAAAAAATATGATTTTAGGGAAAAATGAAATTCATAATTG
The DNA here is from genome assembly GCF_001605985.2 of Dendrobium catenatum. NCBI lineage: Eukaryota > Viridiplantae > Streptophyta > Magnoliopsida > Asparagales > Orchidaceae > Dendrobium > Dendrobium catenatum. Next base: position 17,682 of record NW_021376046.1, read on the forward strand.
GTAGGTTATTATTTTCTTAAAAGTGAAGGGTTTAGGTTTACGGTTTTAATCAAAGCTTAAATATGGTAAGTATTCAAATATACCTAAGTAACACAATTTGTACAAAATAAACTTTCCCTTACTTCTAAATCTCTTTAATGCAACTAATGTAATCTACATGTTTGGCTTTCTAAGAAAAATCTAGTAGCATAATAGGCATATACTAAAAAAATAGTCTACTCCTCCCCATGCCTTAGGCTATTGTTAGCTCTCTACTACCATGTGCAAGTTTAGTGTCTGTAATAGTTAAGTAAATATATATGATATGATTATAGGAATCCTAGGAGCCTAATGAATGCCATGGAATAATCACATGAAATGTAAGGAAACTTTAGAAAATCAAATAACTTCTAATTTGTATATCATATATAATCAATAATCATACAATTAAAGTGTGTAAAAGACGTAAAGTAGAAGGACGAGTAGCAAGTGCCACTTAATATATAACTTAGGATCTACAGGAAAGTAAAGGTGGTCTAGCTCCACAAAAAAAAAGCTTTGATTTCTACATCAAGTCTATTACAAATGAGTATATATATTATATTATATATATATATATATATCTTATATTACCATCTTCTTCAAGATCTGAGACTATGATCTTCTTTTAAGGAATTCCAAAGCATCATCTTCAAGAGATTCATTTCTTTTGGAAATATTTATATATATAAAATAATATAATTTATGACATTCAATCTATACAATTTACTATTCTTTATAAATTTATAAAAGAATATAAAAGAAAATTAAAATATTATACACTTATAGGATTAGTATACAAATAATTCTTTATATAATATATCTGCACGCCACACAACAATAGTGTCTTGAAAGTAAATACTCACATTATCACACATCCAAAAGAACATCAGCTCACAATCAACAAAGTATAGAATATGTAAACACACACAAACACACACTATAAAACACTGCCCTTAGTAAAAGGTTAGATTTGGTTATTCTATTAAATAATTATATGTGTGAGCAAAGTTATGTGGTTTGGTTTTGTACAAAATGCATTAGGGTTTGAATTATTTACATATTGAACTTACGTGTTGTAGGCTAAGAGATTTAATTTAAATTTATAGATTAATGATTTAAAATTTATTAACAAATTTTATTTATTTAAGTTTTATTATAAGTTTTAGGTTCAAAAGTGAAATAAAAATTAATAACTTAACATACATTGAAATTAGTTAACAATTAGTCTCGGCTTTAAAGAAATAATGTCGTTGTTTTATCTCGAAGAATAAGTTAAATAAATAAAGCCAACAATATCATATTAGTAGTATTTTAATCAATTAACTTTAATTGAATTTTTTAAAATGAATTATTTAACTTGATTTAACAGATTTCAATTATTACTTTTGACTTGTTAATTTTAATTACTTTTATTATTCAAATATTTTAATTTTATTTTAATTTTTTTTCTTTAACTTATTTTTTTTATTTTAAATTTTTCTTTAATTTGAGATTCATCTTTATTTATTTTTTGGATTATCTTAAATTATTAAATTTTAATTTATTTGAATTGAATTAGTTACCTTTCATTGATTTCTTTAAAATTTTTATTTTTTTTAACTAATATATATTTTTAATATATCCATTTAGTTTTATTGTCTACTTTAATTAATGTTTAACTAATAAATTGTTTTATTTTATTTTTTTATTATTTATTTATTTTTAATTATATTATTAAGTATTTAAAATTATTTAATATGATTATTCAATGGGATTTATTTAGTAGTTTATTATTATAATATTTTATTTATTTTTTATTTAAATTATTTATTTATTTATTTAAGCATTTAGTTTGGCCATCATTTGACTTTTTATTTAAAAATTAGAAATTTTAGTTTTAATTTTTTTTTTATATTATGTATTCATTTAGCATCCATCATTTTTTTATTTTTAATTTATGATATTTTAATCGTCTAGAAATATATTATTATTTTTCCTAAAGGGTTTGTATTTTCCATCTTTTGCTTTATATGCATCCAAATTATTTACTAATTATTCATAAGATGTGAAGAGATGAACTAAAATAGAACTCTATGAAAATATGAAAATATTTGTTATATTTTATTTTAAAAATTTTATTTATTTATTTAGTTTATCTTAATTATTTATTTTATTTATTCAAGAAGTTTTTTTTAAAAAAATTATATTTATTTAATTATATTTATGATTTTAGGTGAAATGAACATTATTTATTTTTATTATCATTTTTATGATTTATAAATATTTCTATGTCATTTAAAGGATCAAAATTAGGGTTACCTAATTAACTGACCAAATGACCAAATGGCCTTCCATTACTATGAATTTTAAACCATATAAATTATTTACAATTTGGACACTTATAGAATTTAATATAATTTTATAGAAGTAAATGTGTTAGTACATTTAGATAATTAATTAGGTAAACTAAATAGTGAATTAAGATTAAATAACTAGCTAACTAACTCTTACAATATAATGCACATTGTCTTTAAATTACATGTACTTATTTTAGGGTGTAAAGTGGATCAAATGAGTTCACTTTAGTGCACTTTGGTTAGCCAACTAGGCCAACCCAAGTCAAATTAGCTAACTCAAGTCAGCCCAACTGATGGGAAATCTTAGTGATGTTAGGGAGGTTATAATCAAGTTTTACATGCATTGGTTTAATCCAATTTTATTTAAAATGCGAAATGGCTCAAGTTAACTAACATAGATGAACTTAGGTTAGAGAATTTGGCAAAAATAAGTCAACCCAAGTGATTGTTCGGCTTGGTGATGTTCATATAAACCCTAAGGACCTAATAGATAGCTTAGAAGTTATGGGTCAAGAAGATTGAGGTGTTTGTAATGAACTTAACCCTATGGAGCCTTTGATTAAACTTGCTTGACTGGATTAATAAATGTCAAATTAGTCAATGGTTTGGTACATTAGGTTTAATGATGTATAATTAGATGTTTTAATGTGTTTGGGCGGCATGTCAAGTGTTAGATTAAAGTGAATGCATGAATTAATCATTTAGGTCAAAATGGTTAACCATTACAAATTATGTCAACTATGTTTGAACATGGATGTCCATAAGGTCTAATGAATTTATACATGTTTATATAAATATTTAGAATATTTATGATGTAATTTCTCGATAAAACATGGGTTGAATCTATGATTTGGCACATTAGGTCAAAGGATTTTAAAATGGTTAATTTTACCTATCATGGTCAACCATGACTTCAAATTAGTTGAAGAATTCTTAGAGATGAATGTTGAAGCCTAATGTCGAAAACATTCTTTTTATTATAAATGTATGAGTTATATGCTCCCAACTACAAAAGCGCATGTGTTGATCAAGTAATAAAGTTTATGAGAATATCATCGATCCTACAAAGAAATAAGTGTGATATAACTAATTTTAGTATTATCTACTCAAGCCATAAAATTTATCTTACATTAGTGAATAAAATGGGAGGTGTTATCACATGTAAGAAATGTAGTAAATTGTGGAGAAACATAAATTAAAGATGTTTTGGACTAATGATAGAGAATGAATGTAAGTTTTCCAAAGTAGACTCATCTATAATAGTTGTGAATTAGAGCATATGCACCTTTAAATCTCACTCAGGCATGTAAGGGTGTAAAAAAGGTTTATGGCCTTTCTATTATGTGTGTATCACCACAAACCCAAGAATCTTATGTCTAGGTATGAAAGGATTCCATCGAGGTAATGTATCACACTAAAATTTTACTTTTTAAAAAAAGAAATTATAAATTGCATTAAAACCATAAAAAGATAATAGCCTAAGTGATAGAAAGTATATCATACTCTTCCCAAACCTATTACAATCTGAAATCTTGAGCTTATGATTTTGATGATAACAAACATTATTTATTATACGTTCATTTATCTTGCCATTTTATCTTGCATACATATTTTGGTATGTACTAAAATTTAAGGTATGATATATACCAAGAAAAAAAATTCAAGGCTCAAGTTTGGTTAGTATAGGAACATGGTTTACAAGAGTTTATAATTATTATTTATTTATTTTTAAGTTTATTGAGTCAAAATCCTATAAAAGGAATTTGTTATTCTGGTGATCGTGCATACATATAGAGGGGAGTGAGAAAATATATTTTTAATTTTTTTTATTAATCATACTGTACAATCCAGATTGTACTATACAATTACTTACTTTTAAAATAATTTAAAATGGATAATTTTATATTAATTTTTTTAAAACTAATCATATTGTACGATCCATATCATATTATATGATCTGTTTAAAAATAAAACCCTAGCTACTAATAAAAATTAAGAATTTTAATTTTTTATTTTTAAATTGATTATATAGTATGAAGTCATTCATACAATGTTATATTTAAAAACTTACTTAATTTAATCCCCATGATTAGTCCATCAAATCAAGGTTTGATTAATTTGGTTCATCATACTATATGATGTGATTATATTGTACAATGGGCAGAGACAAAAAAATCTTCATCATGGTGATCATGTTGGATGAAACCTTAATTTTTGAACTAATTATATAGTTAAATGTTAATCATATTGAATGATAGGCGGAGTCAATTTTTAATTATCATGTTAAGTATATTTTACAATCATAATATAATTATACTAATTGTATTATATGATCTACAGATCATACTTTAAGATCATTATATAGATTTTAAATGGTTCTTTCTAAGATCAGTATTATATAGATGTTATGTAGTTTTTTCATTAATCTTATTATATGATCATCGATTGTATGATATGAACCATTTCAGATTAATTAAAAATTTAGTATTTTTTGGGACCTTGTATTTAAAGTTTTTTCTTTATTATCTCAAATAGAGACTTTTGGTTGTTAAAGGAATTCTATGAGAGAGCTGTGAAAGAACTTGAAGAATGAAGAAGGAGAAGGAGAGTTTTGTGAGAAGGAGAGGAAGTGTGAGGGTTTTCACATGGTTTCTCTGAGCAAACATGAACCTTGATTCCTTCATAATGCTCTGTGGATCTATAGGGCCCCTTCTGGGAAGAGAAGCTTTAAGGTCAAAGGATGAGGTACTCTTCCTTCACTAAGAAGATGAAATATCTTCCAGGTTCATTGCCTTCAATGGGAGAGTGAAAATAGCATCCAAGTTTCACTAACTCACCAAGAGGCCAAAACGGATTCTAGGTTTCTACTGTATCAGTTTTATGGTTCTGATTCTTCTAAGGCATTCCTACCTTACTCTGGGGCATAAATGAGAGACACTAAGAGTTAGTGTAATACTCTGAGAGGAGGACTCTAGAGAGTGGGCATAGGTTATTATTTGACTGAACCACTATAATATTCTAATAAAGTCATTTTACCTTACTTTATGCATTTTAATTTTCATATATTTTTGTTTTCTAGTATATTTGTTATATTATTTCTTTGATTATTATTTCTCCTAACATATTTTAGATGCATTCTTTTGTTATCTATGTATACTAACATTTTAGGGAAATCATACTTCGAATTACTCAAACTTTAAATCAGATTAATTTTGGGTTTATTATAAATGAAGTCTGTATTTTTCATTTTATTGAGTCTAAGAGAGTATGATTGTAATTGAGTAACTATTCACACACACACCAAGGGGAGAGTTTACAACAACAATAATAACATCAAGCCTTTATCCCAATATATGGGGTCGGGTACATGAATCCTTTTTCTCCATTGTGACCAATTAAAAGTCAAATTCTCATTTAAATTTAATAAAGAAAGGTCATTCCTAATATTTTCTAACCAAGTCTTTTTAGGTCTATATATATCTTTCTTTACATAAGTCAAATCTAGTACCTTTACTCTCCTAACTGAGTCATCAGAAGGACGCCGTTTTATGTGACCAAACCATCTAAGGCTACTCTCTCTAATGTTATCTTCTACAGGAGCTACTCCAACCTTTTCATGTATATGCTCATTTCGTATCCTATCTCTAAGGGTAAAGCCACTCATCCACCTGAGCATCCTCATCTCTGCCACACTAAACTTAGTATTATGCTTCTCTTTTAAAAGCCAACATTTGGCATCATAAAGCATTATAGGCCTCACTACCATCTTATAGAATTTTCCCTTAAGTTTGAGGGGTACTTTTTTATCACATAACAAGCCGAATGAAATCCTCCACTTCAACCATCCAACTTGAATTCTACTAATAATATCCCCATCTATTTCACCATCACTCTATACACTGCCGTTAACAGGTCCCAAGTCCTGGATGAGAAAAGTGGTGGGTTGCATTAGGTAGTCGGCATCCAGCGTAAAATTTGTCGAATAATAGTGACCAAGGGGAGAGTTTAAAATATAAAATTTATAAATTGATCGTGATGTACAAATTCTTTTCATACGGGACAATTTGTTCAATATTTTCCCCCACAAGCAGTCAAACAAATAGAAAGTAGAAATTTTTTGTAAGTATTGATATTACTGTGCGGTATACCATTCATATGTATGCATCTAGGGTACAAATTAGATGGGTCTCTTTTTATCCTGATGAATTCAAAGTTTTTTTGAATAGTTCATACAATACGATGTCGTCATCATACGTACACTATCTATGGTACAAATTGATAGGTCCCTTTTCGTTTAGATGAACTTGTAAAATTTCTGAGCAGTTTGTACCATACGATGTCATCATCGTATGTATGCCATCCAGGTTATGAATTGGAAGGGTCCCTTTTTTTAATATGATCTTCAAAATTTTTATAATTGAGCATGCCATACGATGTCTTCATCGTGCTTAAGCTATCTAGGGTACAAAATTGTGGGGTCCCTCTTCGTCGCTACGAATATGAAAATTTTCCTAACTATTTGTACAGTACGAACTAGGTTTGTACTGATGATCATCATGTAAGAAATTATTTCATACCTATTCATATAAGGTTCATAACCAATAGTTTTTGAACTAGTCATACGTACGAACATTTGATCATATTTTACGATCGTATACACTCAAAAATTGAAAATTTTAGTTTTCTGGATAATTTTTTATGTCTTTGATATAAAAGGTCCTCTAAAACTGACGTGAAAAAGTCTTGTCCTTAGGATTTTTCAAGATTAAGTGAAAGAGAAAGTGTGGGAGAGTGTTTGAGAGTGATTTCTTTTAAGTGGAGTTGTTGAAACTCGTTCACTATGAATCAGGTTTGCTAAGCCTAAGTTTATCTCCCACGACTAACCAAGACGGGGGTGAATTGATAATTTAAAAATTTATCCCTCTTTTGAGTATTTTAAATCAAAATTAAACTTTAATGAATTTTTATAGAAATAGTTTTTCAACCACAGTTTTAAAACAGAAAATCACAAAAATAAAAATGTAGCAGAAAAATAAAGACACATGATTTATACTGGTTCGGTCAAAACCAGACCTGCATCCACCCTTCGGAGGCACCCTCCGAGTATTGCACTAATACCACTAGTGACTCTCCTTTTGCACCACAGCAAGGTGGAGAAGCCTTTACAAAACTCTTTTCACCACTACCCGGAGCGGCAGAGAACCGTTGTCCTTTTACACTATTTTCGGTGCTGGCAGAGAACTGTCTATCCTTTCACAAGAGAAAAAATAAATCTTCCAAAAAGTGTTAGGAGATAACTACACATAAAATAATAATATTTGGAATCATCCAAACTATACAAGTTACAAGAATGTAAAACATGCAAATTCCAACTCTCTTAACAATCTCCCCCTTTTTGATGATGGAAAAACAATTATTATTTGTAGGATTTCAAATTTTATGAATCTCCAAAACTCCCCCTGAATATATGAATACATGAAAATAACGAGGCATTGATTCAAAGTTTTTGTTTTTCAAAGATTTTATACAAAATCAAAATAATATCACACAAAACAAAAACAAAAAAACACACAATAACAACATACGATAAAACAAATAAAAAAACATAAATACATTTGACACAAATACACAAGTCACAATAAACAATTTCTCCCCTTTTTTTATAATATCAAAAAGTGAAGAAGAAAAATACTTGAAATGTAAGTAGAAATATGAAATTCATTTGACAATTTAACCTTGAAAGTGATTGAAATAATGTATGCAAATAAAATTAAAACATTAGATAAATCATAAAAATTCATACAATTTAAGAAGTGATATAACATAGATAATAAAAAGAATTTATCAAAGACATGAGTCAATTTAGACACTAAGATAGAGAAAATCATTGCACTAAGGATGAATAAAAAATTATATATTTCAAATTTCAATATCAATTATAAATGAACATAAGATCAATTTGAATTAAGAGATTAAAAAAGTTTGGAAAGAAATAACTACCACATGTGGCGCTTTGCGCATATTTTTCACATTTGTGGCACATTTTTGTGCATCATTTTTTCTTTGGGCTTTTTTTGTGCCTTTTTTTTACATTGCGAACCTTTGCGCAATCCTTTTGATTTTTTGTACTTTTATACAATTTATAAGATTAATTTTATTTTTTCCAAAAACAATAATCTAAAATTTCAAATATTTCTAAGTGGATAAATAATGATTGATAAGTGAAATATAAAATAAGAAATCATCGCAATTGCAATAATAATATTAACAATAAGGCAGTCTAAATGAGAGACATGAAATTGAAAATTCTAATAATATCAAGTTATAACCAAAACTTAAAATTAGAATAATTTGATTTTCTAATGAATTTAATTTTAACTTACAATTCAGGTTATTGCACAATTAAGATTAATAAATATGATGATTTTCATAAAGACTAACAAACATTTCAAAAATAAATTCAAATCAAAATACAAGAACTAATATTGATATCACTTTGAAGATATTATATTGATACATCAGGATATCAATACAAAATAAAATATCTGAAATAAAAGAAAAATATAATAAACTACTAAAAATAAACGATTACTAATACATAAAATAAAAACAATAACAACACAAACACATAACATAAAGTGCATTTATCACTCAGATGGTCCCTGATCTAGAGTAGGAGGAGGAGGAGGAGCACCACCAAAGTGGTTAAAGTATATACTCATCATAAGTACATTGGTACTAATATCATTCATTTGCTTCCTCATATAACCCATGTCATGTTGATATTGAGCAGCCTGCTGCTCTAAATGAGTCTCAGTTTGATCAAAGCGTTGATCAAAATGAGTCTCTAACTGATTAAATCTTTGAACCAAATCCGGATAATTTGGTTCATTAGCGGGAGCAGGTGCACCTTCTGGCTCTTTCTCTGTATCACTTATGACATGTACTTTACCTGATTCCTCCTTGAAGATCGCTCTAAATGATCCATCATTGTAGTAGAGTGGTTCTTCGTATTCTTGATCTGGATAAACCAAGTTGTATTTCTTCCCCAGAACATAAGTAACTAAGTATCTTAAGGCAATATTCCTTTTTCTTTTCTATTATGCATGGCCAATTTCAGAAAGCCCATAAAGATAGTCAAGGATAAGTTGGGCTTCATCTATAGGCTCATTTGACATGATTAAAAAGGTCACCATCGAGAGAAGCGGAGTAATATTAACTCTATCACCAGCTTTTGGAATGATTGAAGTTCTAAGAATGTGCTGGATGATGCGTGCATTTCGGATAAGACCGGATACCTTAGCCACATACTCATTTAAACTATTTCCTCTAATCACCCTATTTATTTCATACTATTTATATTGATCATTGGTGATTAAGGTATGGGCTCTATCTCCCTCAGTCCTTAAATTTATAACTGCTCCTAAGTCATGCTTGGTGATTTCAACTTTTTATTTGAAGACATAGGAGCGAATCACAGAGTGGTCAGAGTTGAGCGACATATTTGCTAGAAATTAGTGAAAGGTTTCTTTGTTATAGAGGTGGACGAGGGTAAGGATAAAGCAAAACTGAGTTGAAGCAAATAAATGCATTACTTGAAAGGTAATATCTTCTTGGATTAGGATCCGGGAAGGGGTGATTTTGGCTGAAGCAAACCTAGGAAAAGAATCCTCATTTGCTTTGGACAAAAAAATTTTAGATGAATTCCTATGTGGTTTCTTGGCTAAGACCTTTTGACGCTTTCTTGAACTGACCATTTGAAAATGATCTAGAGTTAGAAAGGATTTGAAAGTGATGTTTAGAGAGTGACAATTGAGTTGAAAAGACCGCCTATTTATTTAAGAATGATTCGTTCATACCAGAAAAAAAAAAAAAATTTTGTCCCGTACGAAATTTTCGTTCGTTTCGTACGAAAATATTTTGTACAGACTCTTCAATATGACCAGAATGAAATGAATTTTCATAATCAACATGACTTATGAAGTGTCCTTTCATACAGACTTTTGACCAGTCTGATTGTACAAACGAACACGTGTTCGTCCCGGGATGATCAGAACTTATATCATTTTAATGGCAGTTGAAACTGTCCCCTGCATCGAATTGACATGTGTTCATCCAAACAAACCAAAGGTTTGTATGTACGAAGTTCGTATTAAAAACTACCTTATCCATTCAACCGCTTTATTCAATCGTCCCGTTGACTAAAAAACAAATCATCCCGTACGATCATAACGATCGTCCAGATGAAGTGACCATTAAACACTGAAAAATTGCATGCAAAAGATTTAAAATCTTACACTTTGACACATTACACAATTCATCCCGTACGAAAATTTTTCGTCCTGGACGATTGTCACTTAAAAAAAATTGATTTTGCACACAAACAAAAGTAAAATTCAAAAAACACATCAAAAAACACCATGTACAACACTAAAACGTAGACTTAAAAAATCACATAAAAACAAGATCAAAAACTCATAACAAACACAAAAATATTAACTAGAAAATAAACATCAATGTTGTAGAAAACATTTTTATTTAAGCATTTAAATCAATCACACCAAGCCTTATTCTTAATGCACTGAAAGTATCAATTTCTCTCTTGGAAACATGATCCCTAATGAAATGATGCATTATGTTAATGTGTTTGGTTCTTGAATGTTGAATAGGATTTTAAAAAATGCAAATAGCACTAGTATTATCATAATAAATTGGTATAGTGCCTATAGTTAATCCTAAATCAATTAACTGTTATTTTAACCAAAGTACCTGTGCCACACAACTTCCTAATGCAATGTATTCAGCTTCTGCAGTAGATAGGGCTACTGAATTTTGTTTTCTACTGGACCATGAAACTAATAAATTTTTAATGAACTGACATGTTCCAGTAGTGTTTTTTCTATCCACCCTACAACATGCAAAGTCAGAATCTGAATAACCAATAATTTTAAATGATGAGCTAAACTTAGGATATCAAATTCCTAAGTTATGAGTTCCTAACAGATATCTTAAAATCCTTTTCACTGCTATCAAATGTGATTCTTTTGGATCTGATTGAAATCTAGCACACGAGGAAATACTAAACTTGATATCAGGTCGGCTAGCAGTTAATTAAAGTAAAGATCCAATTATCCCTCTAAATTTCTTTTGATCAATAGATTTTCCCTTAGGGTCCTTATCCAACAGAACTGAGAAACTCATTGGTGTACAAACAGGTTTAGCATTATCCATTTTATACTTTTTGAGGATGTCCTTAACATACTTTGATTGACTAAGAAATGTACCTTCCTCAATTTGCTTAATGCTAAATCCTAGAAAGTAACTCAAATATCCCATTAGACTCATCTCAAATTCACTACTCATTATTTTAGAAAAATCATCACAAAATTTTTTATCTGAAGATCCAAAAATGATATCATCCACATAATTTGAACAATGAGTATATCCTTTCCACATCTCTTCAAAAAGTGAGTAGTATCCACACATTTTCTTTTTCAAATGATCTTTCAAATAGGAAGGTGATCAACCTCTCATACCAAGCCCTAGGTGCCTGTTTCAATCCATATAATGTCTTTTTCAACTTGAAAACATGATTTGGGTATTTGGAATGTTCAAATCCTGGAGGTTGTTCTACAAAAATATCCTCTTGTACTACTCAATTTAAAAAGGCACTTTTGACATCCATTTATACAATTTAAATCCTCTAAAACAGGCAAATGCTAGCAATACCCTAACTTCTTGAAGTCTAGCTACAGGGGCAAAAGTTTCCTCAAAATCAATTCCTTCAATCTGATTATACCCCTTAACTACTAACCTAGCCTTATTTCTAATGACTACTCTTGAGTCATTCATTTTGTTTTTGAATACCCACTTAGTTCCAACTACACTTTGATCATTTGGCCTTGTAGTTAATTCCCAAACTTTATTTCTTACAAATTGATTCAACTCTTCATGCATGGCCAAAATCCAAAATTCATCAGAAAGTGCTTGATCAATATTAGTGGATTCTATAGATGAAGTAAAGACTGAATGATTGACTTCTTTGTTTAAACCATGCCTAGTCCTTACACCCTCACTTGGTTCACCTATAATCGATTCTCTTGGGTGGTTTTTAAAAAATCTCAAATCTCTAGGCAAAGGGTTTTCAATTTCCAAATTTTCTTCCAAATTCATCTTATCATTCTTTTGGGAGTTAATCTCAATTTCATCTGCTTCAATATTTGGCTCTTTCATATTTCCTTATTCATCAAATACAACATGTGTGGTCACCTCAATTACCAAAATTCTTTTATTGAATACCCTATAAGATTTTCCAACATTTGAGTATCTAATTAAAATTCCTTCATCTGATTTTGGATCAAAATTTTCTAAGACAGATTTTCCATTATTATGAATGAACATCTTGCAACTAAAAACATGCAAATGAGATAAATTAGGTGTTCTTCCTTTTAGTAACTCATATAGTTTTTTATTTAATTTTGATCTCACATTCACCCTGTTCAGAACATAACATGTTGTGCTAACCGCCTTAGCTCGAAAATATTTTGGAAGTGAGTATTCTGCCAACATTTCTCGGGCGGCTTCTATTAATGTTGTGTTTTTCCTTTCGACTATCCCATTCTGCTGAGGGGTTCTAGGTGAAGAAAATTTGTGTTCAATTCCTTTTTCTTATAAAATTCATCAAATTTTTCAATCTCAAATTCTCCTCTATGATCACTTTGTATAGAAATAATTTCACATCCTAGTTTTCTTTGAATCCAAGTTGAAAATTTTCTAAATTCCTCAAATGATTCACTCTTATGAAATAGAAATCTAACCCATGTGAATCTTGAGTAATCATCCACAATCACAAATCTGTATACCTTCCCTCCTAGACTCACAGTTCCAACTGGTCCAAAAAGATCCATATACAAAATCTCAAATGGTTTACTTGTTCTAAGATCCTTATTGGACTAAAAAGAGGACTTCACTTGCTTTCCTAGTTGACATGCATCACAAAGGTGGTCCTTAGTAAAGTCTAGTTTAGGTATACCTCTCACTAAGTTTTTTGGGTAATCCTATTAAGGTTTTTTATGCTAGAATGAAAAAGTATCCTATGTCATAGCCATGACTCATCAAATACAGTTTTCAAACAAAAAGTAGTACGAGAATTAATGCAATTTAAATCTAGCATGTAAATATTGTTTACACTTTTTCCATTCTAAACATCTTTATCATTTAGGCTTAATATGCAGCTAGTAGGAAAAAATTTTACATAATAACCCTTATCACATAGCTGGCTTATACTTAATAAATTATGCTTTAAGCCTTCTACCAATAACACATTGTCTATGAAAAAATTCTTAAAATTTCCAATCATACCTGATCCAACCACCTTCCTTGTAGTGTTATCTCCAAGTGTAACCTTGCCTCCACTCCTGGCTTCCAGTATTATGAATTGAGCAGTATCTCAAGTCATATGCTTTGAACATCCACTGTCCAAGTACCATATGCTCTCACGAGGTCTTGTGAGAGAGCGACCCTCCAAAATTATCAAACATTAGACCTGGGAACCCAAACAAGTTTGGGTTCACCTTTTAGTAATTTATAATCAGATGCATGTATGATATGTATAGATTTATGCATCTTAACTCTCCACACCAAATTAGTTTTCATCTTCAAAGTACAGGTGTGAGCTATATGTTCAAACAATCCACAATTATTATATTTTTCTTTTGGAAATGGTTTTATAAGTTTTCTAACATTCATTTGTATTTTCAAGGATTGCATAAATTTAGGATACATAATAGGATTAGTAAAATCTTCAAGTTTAGGAGGTATCCTATTATCCTCGAGAGATTTGATCGTTAATTTGTAAAATGAATTCATATCTTCCAAAATTCGATTTAAATAATTGATTTTATATAATTTGCTATCTGATTCATCCTTAAAGTTCTTAAAATCTTTCTCGAGTTCTACATAGGATGATTTTAAATTCTCATGATTTTTATTCAAGTCATCAAACTCATCAAGTAATTTTATGTGGTTGTTATCAATCAAAGCATGATCTTTCCTAAGGATTTCATGTTCCTTTTTAAGCTCTTCCAATTCTAAACTAAGGCTAGCATTCCTTTTCTTCATTTTTATATATGATTCATGCATGTGTTCAGAAACTTCAAAAAGATCATCATATGTTAAGTCACATACCTCTTCTTGATCTGACTGATCAAGATTGTTGGCCATTAAGCATAGATTAGTGACTTTCTCTTCCTTTTCTATTTCTGATGAGTTCGAAGCTGAGCCCGCCCAAAAAGCTCATTGGAACTTATTCTTGCCCTTCTTCACAAATGCTTTCTCCTCTACCTTTTCCTTGCTAGGATTGGTTTTGAGTTTTAGGCAATTTGTCTTTATATGTTAAGGTTTCCTGCACTCATAGCAAATAATTTCATTTAAAACCTTGGCATTTCTATTAAATTTACTTCTATTTCACTGCTAGCGTCTCTTCTGCTTCCTCTTCAGAAAGCTTCTAAATTGTCTAGTCATCAATGCTATGTCGTCTTCATCCTCAGGTTGTGAATGCTCACTCTCAGACTCTTCCACATTCAGTGCTATCTTTTTCTCCCTTCGTGGTTCACATGCATCAACCTTTTTTTGGCTAACTCCTTGCTCATAAGCAATAAGCGAACCAAGAAGATTGTCAATAGAGTAAATGTTTAAATCCTTAGACTCTGTAATTGCAGTAATTTTAGCATCATATGCAATAGGTAAGCAACGAAGAATCTTATTAACCATTTCAGCATTTGTTAACTCTCTTCCCAATGCATGTAAAGAGGTGACTATTTGTGTGAATCTTGTGTACATATCAGAAATAGATTCATTAGGTTTCATGCGAAATAGTTGACAATCATGCAACAAAATATTAAGTCTAGATTGCTTAACCTCATTAGTCCCCTCATATATTATACAAAGTCTATCCCATATGTCCTTTCCACTTTTGCAAGTGGAAACCCGCATGTAGTCTTCTGATTTTAAAGCACAAAAGAAACTATTCAAGCATTTGGCGTTAAGTTATGCTAAGTCATGTTCTTCTACTGTCTGGTCTAGAAAAGGTGTTTCAACTCTAACTCCGTCAACTAATCTAGGTTGTTTTGTATATCCTTCCTAGACTAAGATCCACAGACAATAATCAAGGGACTGTAAGAAAGTAAACATGCTAGTTTTCCAAAAATCAAAAGGTATATTGTCAAACTGTGGAGGTCTAGTTATAGAGTAACCCTTAGGTGTGTTTCGATTTCCAAATATAGCCATCTACGTTAATCGAAAAGTAGTCTAAACTTATGATTTTGAAACAAAGCTCTGATACCACTTATTGAAACTCATTCACTATGAATTAGGTTGTTAAGCCTAAGTTTATGTCCCACGGCTAACCAAGAGGGGGGTGTATTGGTATTTTAAAAATTAATCCCTCTTTTGAGTATTTTAAACCGAAATTAAACTTTAATGAATTTTTGTAGAAATAGTTTTTCAACCACAGTTTTAAAACAATAAATCACAAAAATAAAAAGGTGGCGAAAAAATTAAGACACCAGATTTATAGTGGTTAGGTCAAAACTAGGCCTACATCCACTCCCCGGAGGCACCCTCCGAGTATTGCATTAATACCACCATTGACTATCCTTTTGCACCCACAGCAAGGCGGAGAAGCCTTTACAAAACTCTTTTCACCACTACCTGGTGCGATAGAGAACCGTCATCCTTTTACACTATCCCAGTGCTGGCAGAGAACCGTTTTCCCTTTCACAGTCCTCCGATGTCGGCAGAGAATCGTTCATCCTTTCACACTCTCTTAGGGTGGGCATAGAACCCTTCATCCTTTTACACTCTCCTGGTGTGGGCAGAGAACCCTTCGTCCTTTCAAACTCTCCAAGTGTGGGCAGAGAACCCGCGGCTTTTCACACTTTCCAAGTGTCGGTAGAGAACCAGATCTCCCTGACAGATCTTCTCACAAGAATTCTAGAAAGAAGAAATAAAAGAGCGAAGTAATCCAAAATCATAAGTACAGAATCTTACCTTTAAAAACAAGGTGAAGCCTTCACGCTCCAGTAGTAAGAATTCTTCTTTGAATGCTCTCTCACACCTCTCCTTGACACTTCTTTCAATAAGCTCAAAGATCAATGGGCAAAATGATTGGGTGGCATTAAAACTTTAACCTTATATAGGAGAGACAAGAAAAATCATCCAAAAACTACAAATATTCAAGTCAACACAAAATGGATCGTCCCGTACGATCGTGGATCATCCTGGGATGATCATCGTCCTGTATGAATATTAGTACGAACTATGTTCGTACATGATCATTGTCCTGTATGAACTAGGATTGTCCAAACTAACAGTTATTTCATAGGTCAGTTCCCAAATTACCACAGGATGTAACCAACTTACTTAAGTCGGTTCCCATCGTCCTAGGACGAACAGGACATCGTCCGGACAAAATTTTTACAGAGGGCAACTCATCCTAGCACGAATATGAATTTCGTCTAAATGAAATTTTTACAAAGAAGACTTCATCCAGGGACAATTTGGATTTCGTTTGGACAAAATTTTTACAGAGCACAAGTCGTCCTGGCACGATTATATATTTTATTTGATCAAAATTTTTATAGAGAAGACTTCATCCAGGGATAATTTGGATTTTGTCTGGATGAAATTTTTACAGAGCATAACTCTTCCTAGGACGAAACTAATTTCGTCCAACTCCTGTTCGCATTGCTCTTACGAGGAGATAACTGACCTGATTGTTCCGTACGAACTAGGTTCATCCCATACGATCAGTACAAATTTTGTAAGATCTCCTTAAGTGTGTGTGTGTGTGTGTGTGTGTTTATTCACTCAATTACAATTACTCCCTCTCAATTTAAAGAACAATTTAAAGCTTCAATTTATAAAGGATTGTATGCTGAATTTGATTTAAAGTCTTCATAGTTTGGAGTTCGATTTTCCTGAAATGTTAGTACACACAAGAGAAAAAACAAATCTTCCAAAAAGTGTTAAGAGATAACTACTCATAAAATAATAATATTTGGAATCATCAAAACTATAGAAGTTGTAAGAATGTAAAACATGCAAATTCCAACTCTCTTAACAGGAGTATGAAGGGTTTGTTAGGTTACTCAAAGGTAAGGATCTCTTTGTGTTTTTGGTGTTTACTCTTCTTCTCTTTTTTCTAGTTGCTTGCTAGAAGATCTAGTACTTTGCCGACACTTGGAGAGTGTGAATAGACGACAGTTATCTATCGACACTTGGAGAGTGTGAAAGGATGACAGTTCTCTGCAGACACTTGGAGAGTGAGAAAGGTTGACGGTTCTCTGTTGATACATGGAGAGTGAGAAAGGATGATAGTTCTCTACTGACACTTAGAAAGTGTGAAAGGATTATGGTTCTCTGCCACACTGGGGAATGGTCGAAGAGAGGATTTGTAAAGGCTTCTCCACCTTGTTGTGGTGGTAAAATAAGAGACACTTTGGTAATAATGAAATACCTGAAGAGGGAGCCTTTACGGAGTGGATGTAGGTCGTATTTGACCTAACCACTATAAATTTTTGTCTTTTAATTTCTATATTTATTTACTAGAAGTTATTTATTGTGGTTGAAAAGTTTATTGTTAAACATAAATTATCATGCTACGAGTTTCAAAATGTCTTTTTATTTAAAAATCCAAGAGAATTTTTTTAATTACCAATTCAACCCCCCCCCCTCTTGGTAAGCCTTGGGACAATAGCTTAGGTTTAACAACTTATACAAAATCA
This sequence comes from Dendrobium catenatum, assembly GCF_001605985.2. NCBI lineage: Eukaryota > Viridiplantae > Streptophyta > Magnoliopsida > Asparagales > Orchidaceae > Dendrobium > Dendrobium catenatum. The sequence continues at coordinate 35,824 of NW_021376046.1, forward strand.
ACAAGTGGTATAAGAGCTTTGTTTCAAAACTACAAGTTTAGACTACTTTTGAAAACTAAGAATGGCCACTTTTAGAAACCGAAACACACCTAAAGGGTATTCGATCACTAGACCTCTATTATTTGACAATATCCCTTTCAATTTTTGAAAAACATGCATCTCAACATTTCTACAATCACTTGATTATCGCATGTGGATTTTAGTTCAAGATGGGTATACTAGGCCAACAAGATTAGTTGATGGCATTAGAGTTAAAACACCCTTTACTGATAGGACTGTAGAAGAATGTGATTTAGCATAATTAAATGCAAATTATTTAAATAGTTTTTTTTGTGCACTTAAATCAGAAGATTGCATGTAGGTTCCACTTATAAAATTGAAAAGGACATATGGGATAGGCTTTGTATTACTTACGAATGGACTAATGAAGTAAAATAATCTAGATTAAATATTTTGTTGCTTGACTAAGAATTATTTTGCATGAAACCCAATGAATCTATTTCTGAAATGTACACAAGATTTACTCAAATAGTCACTTCTTTGCATGCATTTGGTAAGGAACTAACGAATGGTGAAATGGTTAATAAAATTCTTCATTATTTACCTACTTCTTATGATGTTAAAATAACTGTGATTACAGAATCCAAGGATTTAAATATTTACTATATTTATAACCTTCTTGGATCACTATTTACTTTGAGAAAGGAGTGAGTCAAAAGAAGATTAATGCAGGAGAGAAGAGAATGGAGAAGAACGTAGCACTGAAAGCAAATAATTTAGAGAGAGATCAATCACTACCTGAGGATGAGGATGACATTGCATTGATGAAGGGGTAATTCAAGAATTTTCTTAAAATGAAGCAGAGGAGATGCCAGTAGTCGAATAGAGGTAAGTTTAATAAAAATGTTAAGGTTTCTAATGATGTGATTTGTTATAAATGTAGGAAACCTTGACATAAATAATTAGATTGCCTAAATCTAAAATTCACTCCAAGTAAGGAGAAGATAGAAGAGAAAGTAAATGTCAAGAAGGGAAGAAGATATTTCAAAGAGCCTTTTGAATTGACTCGACTTCAGATTCATAAGAAATAAAAAAGGAGGAGGTAGTGACCAACCTGTATTTAATGGACGATGATCTTGATCAATCATATCAAGAAGAGGTATGTGACTTAACTATGATAAATTACTTGAAGTTTTTGAATGAATACATGATGCATATATAAAACTTAAGAAAATGCATGCTAGATTAAACCTAGAATTGCATGTTTTGCAAAAAGAGCATGACATGCTTAGAAAAGATAACATACTGATAGAAAAAATCACATGAGCTTTCTTGATGAATTTAATGATTTGAATAAAAAGAATGATCTTTTAAAATCATCTTATAATAAATTAGAAAAAGAATTTAAGGATTTTAGAAATGAAACTGAGAATAGAGAGCACTATCTAAAATATGATAACACTATGTTAGAAGATGCAAATTCATTTCTTATTGTGACAGTGAAAGCTCTTGAGGAAAATAGGAAACCCCCAACACTTAAAGACTTTTACTAATCCTATTTTGAGGTCAAATATTTTAAAACCCAAGAAGAGATAGTTTTATTATAGAAGATTGATAAACCCATTTCTTGCAGTTAAATATTATACTTGTGGGATGATTGGATATATTTCATACATTTGTACAGTAGACAAAAAAATTCATTTAGTGTGAAGACCTAAGATGCATAAATCAAGTCATATTATACATGCATTTAGTTTTATTTTTGTCAAAAGGAGAACCCAAACTTATTTGGATTCCCAAGACTAATGCTTGATTATTTTGTAGGAACAATCTCATACAAGGCCTCATGAGAGCATTTGGTACCTAGACAGCAGTTGTTCGAAGCATATGACTGAAGACACTACATAATTCATATCACTAGAAGCCAAGAATAGAGGCAGGGTTCACACTAGGAGATAACACCACTAGGAAAGTAGTTGGCACAAGTATAATTAGAAACTTACAAAAAATTTTATAGAGAATGTATTACTTATTGAGGGATTAAAGCATAATTTGTTAAGTATTAGCCAACTTTATGATAAAGGGTATAATATAAAATTTTTTCCCACTAGCTGCAAATTAAGCCTGAATGAAAATGATGTATTAAATTCTGATGAATCTTGGTTATGGCATAGGAGACCTTATCATACTAGCATGAAAAACCTTAGGAATATTACCCAAAAGGATTTGGTTAAGGGTATACAAAAACTAAACTTTACTAAGGATCACTTTGCAATGCATGTCAATTAGGAAAATAGGTGAAGTTCTCATTTCATTCCAATAAGGATCTTAAAACTAGTAATATATTCGAGAATATTCATATAGATCTTTTTGGACGAGTTAGCACTATAAGTATAGGAGGAAAGGTATACAGATTTGTGCTAGTTGATGATTTCTCAAGATTAATGTGAGTTAAATTTTTATTTCACAAGAATAAATCATTTGAGAAATTTAGAGATTTTTTGACTTAGATTCAAAGAAAACTAGGGTGTGAAATTTTAACAATTCAAAGTGATCATGGAGGTGAATTTAAAAATGAAAGATTTGAGAATTTTTATAAAGAATGAGGAATTTATCATAATTTTTCTGCACTTAGAACCCCTCAGTAGAATGTGGTGGTCAAAAGAAAGAACAGAATATTAATTAAATCTGTTAGAGCCATATTAGTTGAATATTCACCTCTTAAATATTTTTGGGCTGAAGTAGTTAGCACTATATGTTATATTCTGAATAGGGGAACATAAGATCTAAATTAAACAAAACACCCTATGATCTTCTTACAGGAAAAACACCTAAGTTATCACATTTGCATGTTTTTGAATATAAGGAGTTCATACTTCCTTAGGAATTTGATCTAAAATATGTTGAAGTAATTTTTCTTTGATACTTTACTATTGAAAAATCATATAGAGTATTTAATAAAAGAACTTTGGTAATTGAGGAGACCACAAATATTATATTTTATGAATCTAGAATTTTGAAAGAGCCAAGTTTGAAAGAGGATGATTTAGAAAATAAATTCCAAAGGATTGAGAAGATTAATTTGGAGGAAAATTTGGAGATAGAAAACCCTATGCCTAGAGATTTGAAATTTTCTAAAAACCACCCTAAGGAATTTATTTTAGGTGAACCAAGTGAGGGTGTTTAGACTAGGTGTGGACTTAACAAAGAAGTCAATCATTCTGCCTTTATTTCAACAATAGAATCCATAAATATAAATTAAGCACTTTCAAATAAATTTTAAATTTTGGCAATACAAGAAGAATTAAATTAGTTTGTAAGAAATGTTATTTGGGAATTAATTGTAATGCCAAATAGTTAAAGTATAGTTGGAACTAAGTGGGTATTTAATAATAAAATGAATGACTCAAGAGTTGTTGTTAGAAATAAGGATAGATTAGTGGCTAACGAGTATAATCAAATTGAAGGAAATGATTTTGAGGAGACTTTTGCCCCTATTGAAAAACTTGAAGTAATTAGGATTTTGTTACCCTTTGCCTCTTTTAGAGGTTTTAAATTACATCAAATGGATATTAAAAGTCCCTTTTTGAATTAAATGATACAATAGGAAAGTTAAACAACCTCTAAGTTTTGAAAATTTAAAATACCCAAATCATGTTTTTAAATTAAAAAAGGTATTATATGGATTGAAACAGGCACCTAGGGATTGGTATGAGAGGTTAAGAACTTTCATACTTTAGAGATCTTTTCAAAAAGGAAGTATGCATACCACTCTCTTTTTAAAAAAAATTTGTCATGATATACTCATTGTACAAATTTATGTTGATCGTATCATTTTTGGATCTATAAATTAAAATCTTTGTGGTGATTTTTCTAAAATAATGAGAAGTGAATTTGAGAAGAGCCTAGTGGGAGATCTTAGTTACTTTTTAGGTTTTAGCAATAAGCAAATTGAGAAGGTAACACTTCTTAGTCAGTCAAAGTATATTAAGGACATCCTCAAGAAGTATGAAATGGATAATGCTAAACTAGTTAATACACCTATGAGTTCCTCAGTTTGGTTGGATAAGGAAAAATCTATTTGATCAAAAAGAAATTTAGAGGAATTATTGAATTTTTACTTTATTTGACTGCTAAAAGACTGATATTATATTTAGTATTTATTTGTGTGCTAGATTTCATTCAGATTCAAATGAATTTCATTTAACAGCAATAAAAAGGATTTTGAGATATATCTTTGGAACATAGAACTTAGGGATTAAGTATCCTAAGTATAGCTCTTCATTTCAAATTATCGAATATTCATATTCAGACTTTACAGGCTATAGGTTTGATCGAAAGAGTACATTAAAAAATTGTTAATTTTTAGAAAATTCTTTAATTCCTTGGTCCAGTAGAAAATAGAAGTATGTAGCCTTATCTAAAAGTTCTCTGAAACCACTTGAAAGTTCATTAGAGATGTTAAGCCCTTGTGAACTAGTCCTAATGCTATCTAAGAGGGGGGTGAATTGGATATTTAAAAAACTTCTTTAACAAAAAGAAAAATCTTTTTATATCTTGCAACAAAAATAAAATAAATTATTAATAAAATAATTAATTAGATATTTCACCCAAGTAGTTAATCAAATTAAAAATAAAGAGCATAAATAATAACGGAAATAGCACACCAGATTTATAGTGGTTTGGTCCAACTTGACTTACATCCACTCCTCAGAGGCACCCTTCGAGTATTGTACTAAAACTTTAGTAACTCTCTTTTAGCCCGCACAGCAAGGTAGAGAAGCCTATACAAAAATCACTTTTATCTTCCCTGGTGTGGCGAAGTAGCTGGGTCCTATGACACCAAAGAGATCTTCTTCTTTTTAAAACTTCCCTCAAGACGAACCTTGAATCTGATGGTACTAAGGTGCAAGCTTACCAGAGTAACCATGTAAAACCCCCTCCAAGGATCTTCTCCTTCTCTCAAACTGAACCCTTTCCTCTCTCTCATTTAATTTCGCTCATCAAGTTTTCTCCAGAAGAGTGTAGGTCAATGGCTGCCAAAGATATATAGAAACTTTTAAAAATAAGAGGTCTTAAATAGAAGAGCTCCAAAATTGCTCTTAATTGCAACAAACCAACTTTATTGTCCATGATGATATAAGGATCATCCTGTAAGATCAGTACAAAATGTGGAGTATCATCTAGAACATCACCCTGAATGCTTGACTAGATGATTGAAAAGTAAACTGATCATCTGGGATGATCTCACGATTGTCCGATTCGATTATTACAAAAAATACATATATTATCCATAGCATCACCGTGAATGGAGCCTGGCCAATTATAGATCATCCAAAAAGAACTATGGTTTGTGAATTGATCATCCCACACGATCCTACGATCGTCTAGGATGATATGATCGAGCAATCTACCCTTAATTACTTTCCTTAATTACCAAATTAATTTAGGAAAAATTTCACTTCATCATCCAGGATAATATCCAAAAATAATATAGTCCTAAATTAATCTGGCGACAGATTCTTTCTTATTTGAGCCTATCATCCCGGATGATGATAATATCGTTCAAAATGATTTGCTTAATTATGACTACCTTAACTAGGATGTCTTAATCAGGCTTTCTAATTTTAACTAATCGTCTAGGATGATTTTTGGATCATCCCAAACAATGTGATCAAAATAGAAAACACTAATAAATAGACATAATTTTTCCAATTATGTATGTGAAAGGTTACTAAGAAAGCATACACCCTTATATGACATGACTCAAGAAATAAAAAAGTACATCAAAGAATATTATAAATATAGACTTTTCTCCCAAATCTTTAGCCTTACATGGTGCATCATAATCCTGAAAAGTTAGTATACACACAAATAAAAATACAGGTAGACCATAAAAAGTGAGCCATAATATTTATTATTATCAAAAAATATATAGTGCTGAAGTTGAATACATTGCCTTAGGAAGTTGTGTGGCACAAGTTCTTTGGTTGAAATAATAGTTAGTTGATTTAGGATTTGCAATAGGCACAATTCCAATTTACTATGATAACACTAGTGTCATTTACAATTCATTAAAGATAATGTATCCAAAGGAGAAATTTAACTGAACCATGTTTCAACTGAAATTAAACTTGCAGACATTTTTACAAAACCACTAGCCTTTGATTCTTTTAGCACATTAAGAACAAGGGTAGGTGTGATCGATCTAAATGCTTAAATTAAAAGTTTTGTAAACTTCAAATTTTTATATGTGTATTTTCTATTTTTGGTTGACAATATTTTTATTTGTGTGTGTGTTTAGAATTTGGTTTTGTTTTTGTTTTAATGTTTTGTGTGATTTGAATAAGTATCACATGTAAAAATTTCTATTTATGATCATTCATGCTAAATTTTCTAAGTGTTACATTAATAATGTATGAAATTATTTTTGTCCCATACGAATTCTGTAACATGTTAATCATGGTTTTGGACTGAATGCATAAAATTTTAATTTTCTAACACATATCGTACTGTATGATACATATATCATCTCGTACAATCTATATTCATTTGTCTGTATTTGGGTAGAATCAGTTATTAAAACTGATTGTACATATGAAATGATATTTCATCTATATGAACCACATGTCATTCTTTGTGGAGGACGAACCCAATCATCATTAAAAAAATCTTAAATAACTAATCATCCCAGATAAACACCTATTCGTCTTTAGGATTGTTTGGTCAAAAAGTCTGTACGAAATGATGCTTCGTAACTTATGTGATTATGAAAAGTCATTTTGTTTTGAACATTTTCATTTGTCCAAATGAAAAATTTTTCATCCCGTACGATCTCAAGATTATATGTACAATTTTATTTTCATATTGTACGAAGGGTCATTTTTGTTTAATTTGCGGGGCTTTAGAATTCATTTTCATTCACTTCAACATCCTCGAATCCTTCTCGTCTTGGAAATGTCAAGATCTAGCAAGCACGGTAGAGTTTCTAATGGTTCATCATTTAGGGGTGGAGAAAAAAACTTTCTATCTCGAGTAAATGAGGATTTATACTATAGGTTTGTCGCTACAAAAAATCACTCCATTTAGACTATTGATTCAAGAAAATGTCAATTTTTCAAGTAATGCCCCTTTTTTCCTCAACTCAATTTTCCTTCATTTTGACTCTAATCCAATCTTATCATAAAGAGACCTTTCACTACTTCTTGGAAAATATGAGTTTTATCGAGGATGAGAGTAGGATAAAATCATATTTCTAAAAGAAATGGGTAGAGATCACTAAGGAATATCTAGGAACGTTTCTGTATCTAAGGACTAAAGAGACTAGAGCATACACTATGACCTCCAAATTTGACTATGATTGGTTTGAAATAAATAAAACTCTTTGAGGGGTTACTCAAGTTAGTCACTTGGCTAGATTCTACACTTTAAATCAAAATGCAGGGTCATCAAGCATGTCCTTAGAACTTCAATCATTCCTAAGGCTTGTGATTGCATAAATATTACTCCTCTTCTATCCAAATTTACCTATTTAATCATGACTGGACAACCAATTGATGAAGCCCAATTAATTCTAGATTATATTCATAACCCTTCTAAAATTGGGTTTGCTTCTCATAAGAAGAAGAAAAATATTTCTCAAGGACATCTAGTTACATATATCTTAGAAAATAAGTACAATATTATTCATCCTGAGATTTCACTTGAAATGCCAATCTACTTCACGGATGCCTCTTTTTGATCTCTTTTTAGGAAGAATGACAATTCAAGTGAAGATTCTGAGGAAGAAGGGAGGGCATCTGCATTAGCTCAAGGACTTGACTTTTAGGATATGGTCTATCACTTTGATTGGTCAGAGAGTTATTTTGATCAATACTTTGATAAAGTTAAGACTCACTTAAACCAGCAGGATGCACAGTACAATAATGTTGCGAATATAGATTCAGGAATTGTAATTTTGATGATAGGAAATATTTTAGGTCCACAACATCATATTGCAAATTAAACCAGCTCAAGATTGGGTAGATTAGTACTAAGTCATCATATAATGTATGTTAAGTTTCTATTATCTTGTCTTGAGTCCATTGTAATAATGTGGGTCCTGATGCTAAGTAACCTTACACACACACACACTTGGTGGAAATTTTTTGATTATTTTAGAGTTTTAAACTTTCAATCATATTGTCTGGATAATCCTAAATCATCCTTGATGATCAGTTAAAAAATAAAAATCCTAATCAGGGCATCCTGATTAAGGTACACGTAATTAAGAAAATTGTCCTGAACGATATTATCATTATTCGCTATAATAGGCTCAAATCAATATGAATCAGCTGCCACAAACTTTTAGTTATATTTAATTTTTGGACATCATCCTAGATGATGCACTTAAATTATTCCTAAATTAGTTTGGTAATTAAGAAAATCAATTAAGGTTTGATTGCTCGATCATATCATCCTGGATAATCGCAGGATCATCCGGGATGATCAGTTAAGCAAATCTGAGTTCTTCCTAGACAACCTGAATGATGCTTTGGATGATTGTATTGATTTGAACTAATTATCCTGGATGATCCAAAATCATCTTGGATAGTCAAGTTATTTTTTCATTATCTAGATATCTATCTAAGGCGATGTTATGAATGATATGTGATGTATTATACTAATCGGCCTGGACGATCATGACATCGTACTAGATGATCAAGTTACTTTATCATCATCTCGATATCCATCCAAAGCAATGTTTTAGATGACATTTGATGACTTGAACTAATATTACAGGATGACATACTATCATCCTGGATTATCTAAACAAAGGAACCTTCTAATCATCTAGACTCTCCCTAATCATCATAGCTGATTGATTTAAATTTAAACTAATTGTACAGGATGATCATTTGATCATCCTGGACGATATTTAAAAATTGGTTTCATTTCTTTCATAAGGGTGGCTACATAGCGAGGGAGTGCTTTTTCTCTCTTTGTGAGAAACTAGCCCATAACCTTAAGTTAGCCAAGTTCTTTTCATATAGCTTTTTCTCACTTCATAATCAATTGCAAATTAGGGCAAATTTGAAGCCCTTATTTACAAGATCTCTTATTTTCTCAAAAGGATTCCTTATTCTGATTTTCTGACCTGAGAGATTCAGGAGGAGAGGGAGAGCAAGCGAGAGAGAGAGAAGATATTGTGAGGGGGAGTTTTTGAGGGGTTTCATAAAGGTTGCTCCAAGCAAGGATCCAAGATATCTTCTTTGGTCGTCGTCCCTAGTTCCTTTGAGATTCAAGAAAGATCTACTTTAGCAAACTGGTCAAGGTTCTTTGTCTTCTTAAGGAGAAAGCAAAAGGAGTTGGGTTCTTGTTTGATTGAAAAATGTTATGGTTTTGAAAAATATTATTTTTCTTTTGGAGGATTAATATCTTGAATTTTGAAATTGAATACATCATTATGAATGATACATCATGTCAGGAGGAAAATATATCATTCCCTAATGGGTTCAAATTTCAAAACTTTAAGTTTATATTGATTATCATAGTCAAACTTAAGGGAAGACAATATATAATCCTAGATGATCAAAATGATGTTTGATCAAATATTGACTTCAATAATTTAGATAAGATATCATTAATTTAATAATCAAGATCAAGATAATAGAATGATATATCTTTCAAAGGAAAGAGAATATCACATATTATAAATCATTTGGATATGAAGATAATGATCATTAAATTGAATTTCCCAAAGATAATTAATTAAAAGTATGAAAACTTGATTTTAAAAATTTGGTATGGACTATTAAATCTCCTACGAGCACAAGCCCTCGAAGTCAATTACATAATAGGAAACTCGAATTTCCTGCGAATACTCTCTATTAAAGTAGCGGTAAAAATTTTATTTAAGATTTCAAGGCTCGATATCAAAGGAAGGTAATGTTTGGAATTTGAATAAGGATTGGATCAAGTTTGAACATTTATTTTCAGAGTCAATGGAGGAAGGGTAGGAGGAACTTGGGATTCTAAAACAATTCAGAAGTGCCCCAGTCTATCCTAAGTGTTGGGCTTGAATTTGATTGAAAGTGATATTTAATTTAATGGTCAATTTTATTAAAATGTTGGGATTCAATTTCCAGAGGTTGAGGTCTTATAGCCCGAGCCTGCCTTGGAACCTAAGTCAAATTGGGTACTAAAAAGTGACCAGAATCTAACTAATGCAGTGCAAATCTGGACTTACCCCAGCCTGAATTGGGGAGCCAGCTAAACCACCTATGCACTTTAAAATCATGTGTCTGGTCTTTTAATGTTGAGTGGTATGGACGTTACTTAAGTTAGGTTTTTGAGAATAGGGCTGACATCTAGAGTAGATCCTAATTGGCCCTTTGACTTATGTTGGGCGTTTAAAGTCTAAATATATGTAATTAAAATTTTAGACTTGATTTAATTTTTTACTAATGCAATGCATGCTAGTCGACTCGATTGAAAGCATAAATCAAAATGAAGCAGTTTTAAAAATTTTTGGCTTAAAAAATAGATTTTTCCCTAGAAATTGCACAACATCCCCTTGACAGATCCGTACCCTTATAGGCCAGGTGGGCTGCCAGAACCTGCAGGCCGTGAGGTGCCTAACAAGGTTGAGAAGATTTAATGTGATGCATAAAAAACCCTCGGCGAGTTCGAGCTTACTTGTTAAGACCGTTTAGAGTTTTTATCTTGTCTTAAAAAATTTAACTTTAATTAATGTAGAAGAATTTTTGATCGGTCCTTATGAGCCTATAATCGTACTCCACGCCAAAGAAAATACAGCATGCAGGTAAAAAAGGCTAGAAAAACATATAATTTTTTCTGCGCAATCAAGTAAACAAATCAACTAAATTTATTATTCAAATTGAAATTCCATATGCAAGTGCCTTTTAATATTAGATCCCATAATTGCAGAAAAGTAAAGTGGCCGGGCACCACTAACAATAACCCCAATTATATTTCTAAGACTTAAGTGATTTTAAGATTTGGGATTCTTTTTGCTATCTAGTTCTTTGTCTTCTCACGAGCATCTTCATTCATCGGCTCCAAATATCCAAATGGAATGAAACTCCCCCTTAAATGGGGTGTTATCTTTCCTCTTTGGATATTTAAAGAGTGTCCTAACTTGATCTTCCAAATAGAAGAAGACTATCCCCTTTAGAGATATCTTCTCCTCTTTGGAATTCAAGTTGGATATAAATATCCCAAACTCAAATCACTTTAAATATTTAAAACCATTAAATAATCAAATTATATTTAAAAAATAAAATTCTAGACTCGATCCTACAGGGTTATCTGAATAATTGACAATTGTATATAGTCCCAAGAAGTTATAATCAATCTCAAGCAATAATAATCAACCGCAAGTTGTTAATATTTGAAATTTAGAATGCTCAATTACTCACAGCACAAAGTACAGAAAAGTAAATAAATAAATACATCAATTCTAAGCTAGTAACCAGTATGTAATGAAAGCTCGAAAACCTGGCACATAACTGTAGAAAAGTAAACATCGGCCTAGCCTAAAACTAGAGTTGGTTGTCCTAGCAAACCATCTAAAGTGGGTGCAAAGGTTGTTGTTTTGATATGTCCTATATATGATAAGTAGTTTAAGTTATTTGTAGTTCTAGTTGGTTGAAAGGCTTAAGGGAAATTTAATTGAAGTTTAAATCTTAATGACTTAAGATTAATTTTAAAATTAATTTTTAATTATTTGTTAGATACCACCTTCTTTTCTCACTGAGGCCATGAAGTTTATTTAACCTTCCTTGGGGCTAATTTAATAGCCTCGTAGGATTGGGTTACTAGTGGCACCCGGTACAATTAAATGGTTTAAGTTGATTAAAGTTTAAATATTTATGAATTTTAATTAAGGTTGGTTGCTTGCCGGTTTTAAGGATAAATTAATATTTTTTTGGACTTCTTAAGTGATTTTCAATTTTTAGGATTTTTTTTTTTTGTTTTTTTAATCATTTAATTAGGGGTTCAAAATTTAATTTTTAATTAAGGTCAAATTATTAAAACATTATACCTTAAGATGAGTTGTTAGACACTAAATTTGCTGAATTTTTATTTTTCTATATTTAGTTATGAAGGTTTGAAGTTATAGCTTGATTTTGACATAAGTTTGACAGAATTGTTGATTTTTTTTTAATTTGAATGATTTATGGAAGTTTAATATTTTTAATAAACACTAGACTTAATTTTGAGTTGAATGCCTTTGAGTTTGTTTAATTTTGATTTTTTAAGAATTAGTTTTGATTTTCAAAGTTTGTGTATTTATTAGAATTTTTAAAATTGTTTAATTAGAGGGTTTTCTTGATTTTGTTTCATATGAACTCCTAACTCCTTGAAATCAACCCCAAAGGTCAGGAATGACCCAAGGAGAGATTTTCAAGTGTTTGGGAATTTTCTGGAATTTTTAATTACTATTAATTGATTAAATTAATTAAATATTAAATTTAACTTAAAATTAAATTAAACTTTAAATCAAATTGGTTTTATTTTTCATTGATTAAGGGTTTGATTCTGGTCAGATAGAGGTATTATGATTGTTTTTTGGATTTATATTAAATTTATTAGAAGTTTTAAAATTTTAAAGCTTAATTAGGGGTTTAAGCTTAAGAAAAATGATTAGGGGGCATAATGATCTCTAAAACCAATGAAATTTTTTCTAAGGGATGAAAGTGTCACTAAGTTTAAATGGTCAAAGTTTCAAGTTATGAGGATGTGTATCCTAATTTTGTAAATATTCTAAGTTCTTTAAACAAGTCCTTAATTATTATCCTTAATGATGTCACTAGATTAAGTAGGTTTGAATCAAAGTTTCTAACCCTTGGACAAATATGAATAAGCACACACAACATCCAATCAAGTCCTTAAAACTAGGAGAGCCTAGGCTAAGTGGTATGTGTTCCCTAAGCAAGAAAATTAAGTTAAAGCCTAATTAAATAAAGGATCAATCATTGAATAATTAAGACAAATAATTATTCATTGATTAAGATCACTCCCCAAAAATTCTATTCAATCATGCTTAATCTATGTTTAAAGTTTCAAAGGTTGATGTCTCAAATATATTAAAGATTTAATATATATAATTTTAAAGTAAATTTCAAAATATAGGTATTTATATATATAATATTTAATTAAATACTAATTAAATATTAAAGATAATTAAATAATTGAAATTATTTAAAATAAATTATTATTTAAATTTAAAAATTAATTAAAGATTAATTAAATATTTAAAATTAAGTGTTTTTTAAATTATTTAAAATATATTTAATATTTTAAAATAATTTTTTATTTAAATTAAATGATTTAATTTTATGGTTATTTTAATATAAAATATATTTTTTTTAATTAATTTCCAGGATTTCCTATATTTAAAATAAATTTAAAATAAATTTTAATTAAAATAATATAAAAAAAGGGTGGCGGCTGTCGGCTTTGCCACGTGCCACTGTAGGATTAGGCCCTCCAATCCATAGTAGCGGCGCTGAATCATTGCCGCACGATAGAATATGCGGTGGGCCCATGTGGTTTTGACTTATCCACGATAGCTCGCCTCTGGCATCGTCCGATCTCCCATTAGAATGAATCAATGGATTAGATGTCATCGGATGGGAGATGAAACCACGGGATCGCCCGCACGGGCGAACTGGAATGCATGATGGCGAGATCAGAGCCGTTGATCTTCGAATCAACGGCTCAAAAAATGTACGCATGTATCTTAACGAGACGCCCTAAATCTCATTTTTGGCTTGTTAGTTCAATCCAGTTAATAAAAATCGATGAAAATTTAGGCCTAGATTTAGGATATGAACAGAAAACTTGTGGATTTAATTTTGTGGCATAAGATGCATTAAATCAAAAGCTATTTTGTCTAACTGCCCTAAACTAGGGATTAGTTTTTACCTCGATTTAATGAAAGGATTGAACCATTTTTGGATTCTGAAAATCCATGTATCACCTTGAACGAGCCTTGGATGGATTTGAACTAGGCTCACTGGGAAACCTACTGGTGGCGGCTTTGACCGGTAGGGTTAGGATCAAGAAATGTGGAGGAGGTTTTTAAAAGCTCAAAGGGACTTGAGTTTGGCTCTTGGAATGCTTGAGAAGTGACAGAAAGCTAATGTTAGAATGATGGCTATTTTAGGTCTCTTAGCCCATTCAAACATCCCTAGAATGAATGGACGGCTAGGATTGGTAGGTTACTGGGATACTACCAAGTGGCCTAGGGGTTGTTGAGGGCAGGTGGATCAAAGGACAAAAGGATTATGAGGTGGAAAGCCACTTTTGTTCTCACTTGATCACATGTTTTGATTCAATCCATTGGATCTTGATCAAGGGCTAGGGTGAGCTCTAGGATGCTTCTAGAGAATGTTAAAACAACTGGCAAGTATTAGGGACGAGTGGATTAAGTTTAAGAGGTCATTTGACCATCTTTGACCCCTCCAAAGCCCAAGTTAACTATTTGACCACTCAATATGCCACATGGGCTTGTGAGTTGGCATGTGGGGATGCCTTAATTTGTTGGAAGGATTTTAAATGGAGAGGATTAGCTCCTATGGGATGATTTATCCACTTTAAGAGGTTTTAATGCCTTGTTGACTAGTTTGACTGGTCAACAGTCAACTTGGCTGCCAAGGTGGCACATGGGAGTGTTGAGTGCTCCTTGGACTAAGTCTTGAAGGCATTGATTGAGGATACACGAAGGTTCAATCAAAGCCATGGATATTTGTCCAAGCATATGAGTTAACTTGGTCTAATAGGCTAAAGTTTGACTCAAAGTGAGTCTAAAAATATTCCATGCATCAAATGGAATGGATTTGAGGGATTAAGTTAAGGTTTTGAATGAATGTAATGAATAAGCTCAAATGGGTCAAGTTTGGCCAAGTTCAAGCATAGTTTACCAAGTAAATAGCTAAACAGGTCAGGAGTCCAATCAAATCCAAACCATTGGGGAATATGATCAGAAGAGCTTGAATGGGTTTGATATTAATATTTGAAGCATGCTAGAGGTGATGGGAGGGTCAAAAGGGTTTAAATGACCAAAATGACTATTTAATCCCTTAAGGGGCCATTAGGTCAACTAAAGTTGTCTCGATCAACCAAGTTGACCCACGGGCTGGATTTGGTTTAGAAAGGTTTGGTTTGATATTTGGAGACCATTGGATGTGGTCCCCAGGTCTGGGGAGGTCAATTCAGTCAAAAAGACTATTTTGACCCTTAAAGGGCTTATTTGGTCAACCTAGGTTTACCCAGGGTCTGGGTTTGCGTCCAACGGGTTTGGTCTGATATTCGAAACTTGCTGGAAGTGGTTCCAAGCAATTTTGAGTTCATTTGGTTTGAAATGGGCATTTGAATCCTTAAGGGATATTTTTGTCATTTTGACCCTTGGTCAACTGGTGGTCAAATTAGGTCCACCAAAGTGTAGTTTAATGTTCAATTGGTCATAATCAAGTGTCTAGAAGTGATTGGAGGATTTGTAGAAAACTCCAAGGTCAAAATCTACTAGATGGCAGGTCTAGTGGCATAGGTTGTAAAAATTTGAAGGTTTTAAAGACTTTAGATTTCAAGTCAATTTCTTGGGTTAGAGACCTCAGAATGGGCTCAAATTTGCAGGGTTCCCTTTAGAGACATGTCTTATCAATATGTAATTGATAAAGTCTGAATCAGAGGTCATTTGATTAGGTTTTGAAGTGTTTGAAAATTCAGTGGAAAGGGTTTCATGACTTAGACATTTGGCCTTAGATTTTAGTCTGGATTGATCTAAGGTCTAGGTAGATCCTAACGTCTAGATTGATCTTAGATCTTGGTAGATCCTAAGGTCTAGATTTATCTAAGATCTAGTTAGATCCTAAGGTCTGAATTGGTGCTAGTGACCTTATACAAAAATGAGGTCAAAAAATGGACCCCCAATATGTATAGTAAAATAAAGTTCTACTACACATATTGGCATTGACCGAATTAAAAGGTCAAGTCTAGAGTTTTGATCCTAAGAGAAGGAAAGGTATATCTCTAGGGAACTGGGGTTTGAATACTAGGGTAGTGCCACAGAGGGCGTACTCTACCACTAATGGGTCGAACCCTAAGGGAAGGAAAAGTCTATCCCTAGGAAATCGAGGTTTGAATACTAGGGTAGTGCCACGAAGGGTGTAATCTACCACAAATGGGTTAAATCCTAAGGGAAGGAAAGGTCTATCTTTTGGGAATTACAATTTGAATACTAGGGTAGTGTCATAGAGGGCGTACTCTACCACTAGTGGGTCGAATCCTAAGGGATGCGAAAGTCTATCCCTAGAGGAAAAGAAAACCTAGGTGATCGTATAGGAAGGAAGGATTCCTAACTATAGAGGATCAGATTTGAATTTGATACTAAGGTAGTGCCTTGAGGGTCGTACTCTACCACTAGTGGGTCTAGTCATAAGGAAGGAAAAAAAACCTAACCTTAAGGAGAAGAAGATTTAGTGATCATATATGAAGGAAGAATTCCTACTACAGAGGATCAAAATTAGGTTCGATACTATGGTAGTGCCACGAGGGGCGTACTCTACCACTAGTGGGGTCTAATCCTAAAGGAAGTAGGAAACCAAACAATAATGAAAAGAGAATGATCATGTGGGAAGGCAGCATTGCTTCCCAAAGAGGATCGGATTTAAAATTTGAAACTAGGATGATGCCATTGAAGGCGTACTCCATCACTAGTGGATCTAATCCTTAGGAAAGGAAGCTTTGGGACTCACACCTAACGTTAAGGAGAAGAAAGTGACTGAACTGTAGTAGGGCCCAATAGGCTTAAATCCACCATTAGTTAGTCGAGATCCTAGGAGATAGGAAGCCCAGGAACTCACACCTACTCCTAAAGATTGAATTTAGATTTGGAAATAGGATGGTTCCACAACGGGTGTGCTCCACCACTAGTTATTCTAATCCTAAGGAAAGGAAGCTCTGGGACTCACACCTATCCATAAGGAAAACAAAGTGACTGAACTACAGGGGGGCCAAATATACTTAAATCCACTACTAGTTAGTCAAGATCCTAGGAGATAGGAAGTCCAGGGACTCACACCTACTCATAAAGGATCGGATTTATTTTGGGAATATAATGACTAACCTAGCTAGAAAGCATAGGGACTCACATCAAACTAGGGAAACTAGATAAGGAGATAGTCTACCCGAACCTCTAAGGATTTGGCAAAAGCTATCTAACCCGAATTTTTCTAATCTGAAGGAAAGGAAGTTCTGGAACTCACACCTAACCTTAAGGAAAAGAAAGAGACTCAACTGTAGTGGGGCCCGATAGGCTTAAATCCACCACTAGTTAGTCAAGATCATAAGAGATAGGAAGCACAGAGACTCACACCTACTCCTAAAGGAATGAATTTGAATTTAAAACTGGAATGGGTGTTCTCCATCACTAGCGATTCTAATCCTAAGGAAAGGAAGGTTTGGGACTCACACCTTACGTTAAGGAAAACTGTTTGAATAGTTGCTATTTGAATGATTTATCGGTCTTGCCCGACAGACACAGCAAGGCGGAGAAGCCTGTACAACACTCCTTTTCACCACTCCCGTGCGGGCAGAGACCGTCGTCCTTTACAGCAATCCACAGTGCTGGCGCAGAGAACCGTCGTCGCTTTTCACACGTCTCCTAGTGTGGGCAGAGAACCCGTCGCTCCTTTTCACACTCACCTCCTAAGTGTGGGCAGGAGGAACCCTGAACGCTCGTTCACAGCTCTCCAGAGTGAGGCGAGAACTTCTGCCTTTTACACTCCCTGAGTGTAGGGCAGAGAACCCACGTCTATTCAACCTCAAGTGTCGGCAGAGAACCGGGACCTGTCTCTGATGATATTCTCACACAATCTAGAAAAGGAAGAAAGAAAAGAGAGAAGAAATCCAAATTACGCAAGTAAGAACGTTTACGAGATTCTGACCATTAGTCAATGCCAAGGTGAAGCCCTTACTTGCGTACAAGTGGTAGGGAATCTCTTCCCTTTGAATGCTCTCGCTTCGCACTGCTCCCCTTGGCTATTCTCTCAATAGGCCGAAGATCAAATGAGAAAGATTGGGTGGCAGTCACTAGATTGGTGGAGCGTATTTAATACTCAAAAGACAAGTTGAAAGACTTGGTAAGCCTAGAGAAAGGAGGTGACATAGACGACGTTCGTCCAATCTGTATCGCGTGGATCGTCCGTAACGATCCTGGTGTCCTGGACGAATTTACTTAAACGATCTGAAAACCGACCCAATTTGTATATGTGGTAGAAATGACTTCGTATAGCTATCATCCTAGTACGAACTATGGTTCGTCCAGTACGAACGGTTATTACAAGGTCGGTTCAGAAACTGCTGAAACTGTTTCTAAGTCGGTTTTCATCGTTTGGACGAAAATGTATTCGTCTGGACAAAATTCACAGAGAGCCGATCGTGCCTGGACGATTATTTTTTCGATGCGCGACGAAGATTTCTTCCAAGATGAGACCAATTCGCTCGCGCGTGACGATAATTTGGTTTCGTCTGTCGACTGTAAGAATTTTCAGAGATAGCTGTTCGTTATTGGCCGTGTGACGGGGACTAATATATTTTTGGTCGTGGACGAAATTTTTCCAGAGGACTGGTTCCGTCAGGATGTATGTGCGTTTGTGTACGATGGTAAAAAAAAAAATTCGTGCTGGACGAATTTTACAAGAGAACCCATCGTCCCGGTGAACGATATTAAATTCGTCCTGGACGAATAGACTTTAGAGAGAAAAAAAAAAAATTTTCCTAAGCATAGTCCTTTTCGTTCAAAGTGCCTATGAGGAGATAATCTGACAGATCGTTCAGCGGTCTACGTCGGATAGACACTATCGTCCTGGTATGACGTGATCCCGAGTTAGTATATTTTCAACGATCTCCTCATTTTATGTGTGTGAGATTTTTATCACCTCAAGTTACAATCACTCCCTTTCAAATAAATTCAAAGTCTCATGTTGAATTTGATTTGAAGTTTTCGTAGTCTGGAGTCTGATTTTCCTGAAATTTAGTACACACAAGCAAGTGCAAATCTTCTGAATGAAGGAGATAACTTATAATTTGAACAATAATGTTTGGAATCATCATAAACTACATAAGTTGCACAATTATAAATCATTCAAGATAGCAACTATTACAAACAATCTCCCCCCCTTTTTGATGATGGCAAAACAATTAATTGTTAGTATGGTTTCAAGTTAAATCTCAAAAATCTCTTATCTCCTAAACTCCCCTGAATTTATGAGTACAATTAAAATAAGGAGGCATTAAAGAACAATTTTGTTTTTTAAAAAATTTTTAACACAAAACAAAACACAAAACACAAACACAAACGATAGTAAAACACAAACCACAAACATAATAATTTCTCCCCCTTCGTTTGACAGGCAATCAAACAAGTGATAGACGAAAAAGATAAGAAATGTAAATAATTATAATGAAATTCATTTGTAAATTTAATCTAAAATTGTGATTTGACATAGGGTATGCAATTTAAACTAAAGATATATAGGTCAATCATAGAAATTCATAAAATTCATGAACATATGATATAACATGTAAGTAAGAAGAATTTATCAAAGACATGATTCATTTAGACTTTTGATTATTGAAAATCATTACAAGTGAGATGTAAAAAAATTCTATATTTCAAGTCAAGTAGAATATAAATGCAACATTAAGAATCGAACTTGAATTAAGAGTTAAATGATTTGGTAAGAAGAGAATTACCTCATGCTGGTTGCTTTGCACACATCTTTTCAAGTTTTGGAGCAATTTTTGTGCACCTTTTCTTTGGTTGGGCTTATTTTGGTGCCTCTTTTTACTTTGGCATAATTTTCTGTGAATCTTATTTTTGTACATTGTACAATGTTCAAGAGTCATTTGACGCATTCTCTTTCCAATAATCTATAATCTAACATTTTCAAATAATTTCTAGGTGCATAATATCCATTTGAGCATAGAAATACAAAATAAGAACTCAAAAATTGCATAACAATATTAAATTTTTAGTAGTCTAAAATGATAGACATGAATTTAAAAAATTCTAAATACACAAGTTATAACCAAATTATAAATTTAGAAAGTCTAGATTTTCTAATATAGGATAATCTGCACATTACAATCGAATTGAGCACAATGTAGAATTAAAAAACAATATTAATTAAAATTCATAAAGATTAGCCACATTCAAACAAATCTAAAACAAACAAACTTTCATTGATTAAAAAAAAAAACATAAAACATTGACTTAAAACAAACACATTCAGAAAATCACAATAACACATATAAGATAAAAAAACTTCTTACTGTTCGAGGAGGAGGAGGAATGCCGGCAAGAGGTTGAGTAGGAGGCCATCAACTATACATTGGTATTTAATTTCATGGAACTTCATCTCTAATATTACCAGTCATGTTGCTCGCTGCGTAAGATGAAGCGATCAAATTGATCAAACCTTTGATACCATGTGAGTCTCTGTCTATCCAATCTCCTCATCAGATTCTTGGTAACTGATTGAGAGCAGAAGCTTGCACTCCTTCTTCTTCTTCTTCTGAAGCACTGCCATGTGCTTTTTCTTTTTCTTTTTGCCTCCTGTGAAGAGCAGTCTGAATTGATGCATCGTTGTAGTCAAACTGGCTCTTCAATATTCCTCATCAGGATGCACTATATTGTACTTTCCTTCTCCAAAATATTAAGTAACAAGTGCCCTAAAGAAATGTTCTTCTTCCTCTTTTCTGATCAGGATGTCCTATTATTCTGCTAAAGCGCCATAGAATATGATCTAGGATGAGTTGGGCTTTCATCATAGTTGTCTTTTCTGATTAAAAAAGTTAGACAAGAAAGGAAGAGGAGTAATTTTAATGCCTATCACACCAGCTTAGGCAACTAATTGAGGATCTAAGGATATGCTGGAATGATTCGGGCATTTGGGTCGATCCGCCGGCCACTCTTAACGCAACATGTTGTCACTGTGGCTTTTCTTCTATGTACCTAAATTGATTTCAAACCATTGAAGGTGTTTCTGATGCTAGGTGTGGACTCTATATCTCTTCAGTCTTAAGTTTAAAAATCACCCAAGGTCGTGGCTGTGATGCTCAACTTTTTTTTAAAACACAAAGAACTAATGATAGACGTGGTCAGAATTGAAACTCATGTTGGCTAGAAGTAGTGGTAGGTTTGCGTTATTGTATAAGTGAGTTCAAGCCGAAAGAATGAAAATGAAATTGGGTTGAGGCGAAGAGGTGTAATACCCTATAATTTCAACTCTGTTGGATAAGAATGCGAGAGCGGATGATTTTTGCAAGATGCAAAACGAGGAAAAAGATTCCTCATTTGCTTGAAAGAAAGTTGTTCTGGGGCATTCCTGTTAGGTTTCTTCGGCCAAAACTTTTTGTCTTTGCTAGAGAGCCATAGTTGATTTGATGTAGAAAGGGATTGAAAAAGATCGTTTTGAAAGTGTGATTGTCAGTTTGAAAGCCTCATATTTAAAGAAAAAACGATACGTTCGTCTGGAACGAAAATATTAATCCTGGACGAAAAATTTCATTCATTACTGGAACGAAGTAATTTCGTACAGACGATCCAATTCGTCCAAAAGTTAACGGCTTCGTATTCAACACAACTTACGATGCGACCTTCGTACAGGCTTTTGACTTGACCGATCGTACATACGAAAAAAAATTTCGTACAGCACGATTCGAAAAGTGTTCGTTTTAATGACTTCTTGAAAACCGTCCCCTAATAAGACTGACAAATGTTTCGTACAGACGAAAAAAATTTTCGTACAAGATGAAGTTCGTTTTAGACTGTCTTATCCACTCAAGCGCTGCTATTCAATCGTTCGACGTTTGAGAAAACAAATTCGTTACTTGTGACGATCAAGATCGTACGAGACGTCTAATAAAAAAAAACTGCTCCTCAAAACGGTTTAAATTCGCCGCAAACTGTTTCTTTACACATCGTCCCCGTACGATAAATTTTCGTCCTGAGGATTTCCTCCAAAAAAACAATTTTTAAATTTTAAATTTTTAATATTAACAAAACATCACGAAAACAAATCAAAAAACACAGAAAACATAAGACAAAAATCATAATCCAAAAAAATATTCATTCAAAAACACACAAAATTCACAAAAATCACAAAACAAAACACAACAAGTATCAACAAATGATTTGCAAAGACATTTGGTTAAGCATTCAAATTTCAATACACCAAGCCTTGTTTCTTAAAGTACTTGAAGGTTATCAAAGGCTGAAGGTTTGTAAAAATGTCTGCAAGTTATTTTCAGTTGAAACATGTATGAGTTCCAATTTCTCCTTTGGTACATGATCAGCCTTATGAAATGTGCCTTATATCAATGTGTTTGTTCAGAATGTTGAATAGGATTTTTGGAAATGCAAAATTGCACAGTTATTGGTTCACATAAATTGGAATGTGCTATATGTTTAATCCTAAGTCATCAACTGTTGTTTTATACCAAAAGTACTTGTCGCCCCACAACTTCCTATGCTAATGCTATTCTGCTTCTGCAGTAGTAGTGCCACTGGAACTTTTGTTTTCTACTAGACCATGAAACTAATGAATTTTCCAATGATTGACATGTTCAGAAGTAACTTTTCCTATCCACTCTACCAGCCTGCAAAGTTAAATCTGAAGTAACAATAATTTCAAATAAGAGCTAAACTTAGGATACCAGTATTCCTAAGTTTTGAGTTCCTAGTAGATATCTTAAATCCTTTTCACATGGCTTGTCAAATGTGATTTTTTTGGATCTGATTGAATATCTAGCACATAAGCAAACACTATAACATAATATTGGTCGGCTAGCAGCAAGTAAAGTAAAGATCCAATTATCGTCTAAATTTCTTTTGATGACAACAGATTTTCCCTTAGGTCTTATATCCAACTGAACTTGAAGAAACTCATTGGTGTAACTAACAGGTTTAGCATTTGTCTCATATTCATATTCTTTCGAGAATGTCCTTAATATATTGTTTGACTAAGAAAAGTACTTCCTCAGTTGCTAACATGCTAAATCCTAGAAGTAATCTTAATCTCCCATTTAGACTCATCTCGAATTCACTACTCATTGTTTAAAAGAAAAATCATGCGCAAGATGTTGTTTTGATGATCCAAGATCGATGTCATCTGACATAATTTTGGAACAATAAGTAATATCCTTTCTAAATTTTCCTTAAAAAGAGAGTTTATCCACACTTCCTTTTTCCAAAGATCTATCAAGTAGGAAGGTGCTTAACCCTCTCATTACCAAGCCCTAGGTGGCCTGTTTCAATCCATATAATGCCTTTTTTAATTTGAAACATGATTTCGGAAATTTAGACTTTTTTCAAAACCTGGAGGTTGTTCTACAGAAAACATCTTCTTCAATAATTCTATTTAAAAAGCACTTTGACATCCATTTGAAAACAATTTATAAAACCTTAAAGCAGGCAAACGGTGTAAACTAATTGCTGTTCAAGTCTAGCTACAGGAGCAAAAGTTTCCTCAATAATCAATTCCCTTCAATTTGATTATACGCGCCTTAGCTTATCTATCTAGCTTATTTCTAATTGACGAAGCTCTGGTCATCTATGTTTATTTTGAACACCCACTTGTTCCAACAACACTTTGTGCTTTGGCCCTTGTAAGTTGAGTTCGACACTTTATTTCTTACAAATTGATTTAACTCTTCTTGCATGGCATATCCAAAATTCTTCTGAAAGTTGCTTGATCATGTTAAAAAAGTTTAGGTTCACATTGAAATAAAGGCTGAATGATTGACTTCCTTGTTTTTTTGAAATCCACGCCTAGTTCTAACACCCTCCTTGGTCATCGTCTATGCATTAATTCTTTGGGTGGTTTTTAGAAGAATCTCAATCTTCTAGGCAAAGGTCTTTCTCTATCAAATTTTCTTCCACATTTTCTTACCAAATTTTAATCTATCTATTCTTTTGGGAGTTTTCTTCAATTTCTTCTTTCCAACTTTTGGCTCTTCCATGTTCCATTTTCATCACAACATGTGTGTTTCTCACATGACTAAAAGTTCTTTTGTTGAATACTCTAATAGATTTTTCCAACATCTTGAATATCCAACAAAAATTCCTTCATCTGATTTTGGATCAAATTTTCCTAAGGCAGATTTTCCATTTATTATGTATGAACACCTTGGCAACCAAATACATGTAAATGAGACAAATTTGGTGTCTACCTTTTTAGCAATTTCCATAGGGGTTTTTTAATTCAACATTTGATTCTCACATCACCCTAGTTCAGAACATAGCATGCAGTGACTAAACGCCTCAGCCCCAAAAATATCTAGGAAGTGAGTTTATTCTGCAAAACATTGCTCGGGGGCTTCTATTAATGTTCTGTCTTTCTTTCACTACTCCATTTTGTTGGAGAGTTCTAGGTGCATGAACAATTGTGATCATCCCCTTTTCTTTACAGAAATCTTCAAATCTTCATTTTCATATCTCTCTTCTGCCATGATCATCCTTGTATAAAATTTATTTCACATCTAGTTTTCTTTGTATCTCGCAAGTTGAAAATTTCTGAATTCTTCAAGATGATGTTCACTCTTTATGAAAAGAAATTTTACCCGGTGAACTTGAAAAATATCTAAAACTATAACAAATCCCATATACCTTTCGTCTAGACTAACAGTGCTTACAGGTCAAAAAGATCGCATGTGAAGAATTTTCTAAAGGGTTTACTGGTCCTAGATTCTAATCGGACTTAAAAGAGGATTTCACTTGTTTTCCCGAATTGACCATGCATCACCTATGGTGGTCCTTAGTAAAAGTCTACGTTTAGGTATTGCCTCTGATCCAAATTCCTTTGGGTAATTTTTTTCTTAAGATTTTTCCATACTGAATGACAAAGTCTCCTATGCCAATAGCCATGAGTTATCAGCAATACAGTTTTCAAACAATAGCAGTAAGGCAGATTGAATACAATTTATCTAGCATGTAGACATTGTTTCACACTACCTTTTTTCATCTAAAACAATTTTTCCCATTTAGGCAATATGCAGCTAGTAGGCTCTAAAAATTTACATTATAGGCTTTATCACATAGCTGACTTATGCTAAGCAAATTATGTCTTTAAGCCTTTCAACTAATAAAGCATTGTCTATAAAAAATTTTTTAAGTTTTCCAAGTCATACCTGATCCATAACATTTCTTTGTGGTAATTATCTCCAAAGTGTAACGGCTTCGCCTCCACTCTGGCTTCCAGCGGATCTAATGAATTGAGCAGCTATCTCCAGTCATGTGCTTAGAACATTCCGCTGTCCAGGTACTATACTCTTCACGAGGTCTTGTGTGAGAGTATACCTGCAAAATTCTCAATGGTTAGAACCTGGGAACCAGAACTAGTTGGGTTCACTTTATGAAATTTATAATCCAGATGCAGTATGATTGTCTAGGTTTATGGATCTTAATTCTCACACCAAAGTTAGGTTTTTAAATTCTTTTAAAGTGCACGGTGTGAGATATAAGTCCCAAAATCGCACAATTGTTACATTAAACATTAGGAAAATATTCTATGTTTTCTCTCATATGATTGTTCTAAGGATTTCATGATTAGGATAATATTTTAGGATTTGTAATAATCTTCAAGTTTAGGGGGATTCCTATTAATCCTCGAGAGCTCTTATAGTAAAAGATTGTAAATGATGCATTTCCCGTTCAAAGATTCGGATGTTGTATAGTTTACTCATACTGTCTTTGTGCTCAGATTCATGCCTTAAATTTCAAATTCTTTTTCAAGTTCAGCATAGGAATGACTTTTAAAATTCTCAAAATTTTATTCAGTCATCAGTATTCATCAAGTAGTTTCATGGTGTTGCTATCGAATTAAAGCATGATCTTTCCTAGAATTTCGTGGTTCCTATATTAAAGTTTCTTCAAATTCTAAAACTAAACTAGCATGGGCATCTTTTTTCGTTTTCCTATAAATGCAGTCATGCATTGTTCAGAAACCTTCAAACCAATTCATCTATAGCGTTAAATACACATACCTCGTTCTCTGATGCATGAATTGTTCAGCTTTATCGCATTAACAAAGGTTGCGTGACTTCTTCTTCTTATTTCAGTCTCCAGATGAGTCTGAAGCTGGAGTCCGCCACAAAAGCCTTTTGAAACTTCTTCTTCCCTGCTTTTCCAGTTCGCGATTTACTACCTCATACCTACCTTGCTCGCTTTGCTAGAGTGGCGTTTGAGTTATTGGACAATCAGTCTTTTTATAATGGACCTGGTTTCCTGCATTCATACAAATCACTTCAATTAGAAACTTCCATTTCTGTATATCTTACCTCCTATTCCATTGCTCGGCGTCTCTTTCTGCTTCCTCTTTTAAAAAAGCTTTTGAATTGTTCTAGTCTATCAGTGTCTATATCATTCTTCTCATCCTAGCGTGATTGAGTGTCTCCTTTTCTTGCTCTTCCACATTTAGTGTCAATATTCTTGTCCTTTCTTGGTTCACCTGAATCAATTCTTTCTTATGACTTACTCCTTGCTCGTAAAGCAATGAGTGAACGCAAGAGATTCTCAATAGAATAATGTGTTTCAGATCTTTTGACTCTGTAATTGCAGTTATATTTTAGCATTCGTATGCATAGGTAAACAACGAAGATCTTAATTAACCATTTCAGCATTAGTTTATTCCCTACCAAGTGCAATGCAAAAGAGGTGAAAGATTTGAGTGAATCTTGTGTACATGTCAGATATAGATCCATTAGGTTTCATGCAAATAATCGTAGTCATGTAACAAGATATTGAGTCTTGATGCTTAACTCATTTGTCCTTTCATAAGTATACATAAGTCTATCCCCATATGTCTTTTTCCGCTTTACAAGTGGAAACTTCGCATGTAGTTCTCAGATTTTAAAGGCACAAAAGAAACTATTTAACATTTCGCATTTAATGTGCTAAGTCACGTTCTTCTATAGTCAATCTGCATAGGGTGTATCTACCCTTATTCCATCAACTAATCTTGTTGGTTTTGTGTAACCTTCCTGGACTAGCATCCACATGCGATAATCAAGTGACTGTAGAAGTAGCATGCGTGTTTTCAAAAAATCAAAAGGAATATTGTCAAACAGTGGAGGTCTAGTGGATGAGTAACCCTCAGGTGTGTTTCGGTTTCCAAATGTAGCCACTACGTTAATCAAAAAGTAGTTCAAACTTATGATTTTGAAACTATGCTCTGATACCACTTGTGTGAGTCTAGTAATTAGGTTGTTAAGCCTAAGTAAATGTCCACGGCTACCAAGAGGTGGGGGTGAATTGGTAGTTGTTTAAAATTTTAAAACCCTCTTAATAATAAAGTTGAACCGAAATAAAATTTTCTTTAAAGTTTGTAGAAAAATGTTTTTCAACCACAGAGTTGTTAAAACTGAAATTTAAAATGCGGAAACGTAAAAGCAATAAGTAAATGACACAGATTTATAGTGGTTCGGTCTATAACCAGACCTACATCCACTCTCAGAGGCACCCTCTGAGTATTGCACTAATACCAAAAAGTGACTCTCCTTTAGCACCCACAGCAAGGCGAGAAGCCTGTACAAAACACTCTTTTCACCACTCCCGGTGCGGCAGAGAACCGTCGTCCTTTTACACAATCCACAGTCTGCAAGAACCGTCTCCTTTCACTCTCTCCTAGTGTGGGCAGAGAACCGTCGTCCTTTACCACTCTCCTAGTGTGGGCAGAGACCCTACGGCTGTTCACACTCTCCAATGTAGGCAGAGAACCTTCTCCTTTTACACTCTCCTAGTGTAGGCAGAGAACCCACGTCTATTCAACTCTCCAAAGTTTTCGGCAGAGGAAACCGGACCTTCTTGAATGATCTTCTCACACGAATCTAGGAAGGAAGAAAGAAAAGAGTGAAGAAATCCAATTTCACAAGTAGAGATTCTTACCTTAGCAATCCAAGTGAACCTTCTTCTTGCTCCATTGTAGGATCCTCCTTGAATGCTCTCTTCCACTCTCCCCTTGGCTATTCTCTCAATAGGCACGAAGATCAAATGACAAAAAGATTGGGTGCAGTCTAATTTGACTATTTATACAAAAGACATGAAACCGCCTAACTGCTAATTTCAATCTGTACGCAGTGGAATCGTCCGTACGTCCTGGTCGTCCGGAACGATTTTACTTAACGATCTGAAACGACCAATTTGTATATGTCGTAATGCGAAAATCTTCGGTACAGCTGATCGTCCTGTACGAACTAGGTTCGTCCGTACGAACGGTTATTACAAGGTCGGTTCTAGAAACTGCTGAAAACTGTTCTAAGTCGGTTTATCGTTTGGACGCCAAAATGTATTCGTCTGGACGAAAATTTCCAGAGAGCCGATCGTCCTGGACGATTATTTATTTCGTCTGGACGAAAATTTTCCAGAGGACCAATCGCCGGGGACGATAATTTTGGTTTTTGTCTGGACGAAAATTTTCCAGAGAGCTGTCGTCCGTACGATAATATTTTGTCTGGACGAATATTTTTTCCAGAGGATGGTCGCCGACGAGGTAAAATTCGTCGACGAAATGTTTACAGAGAACCGCATCGTCCGGGACGATTTAAAATTCGTCCTGGACGAATAGGACTTAGAGAGAAAAAAAATTTTTTCAAGCAAGTTCCCTATTCGTTCCAAGTGCTCTATAGGGATAACTGACAGTCGTCCAGTACGATATCTCCTGTACGATCAGTATAGGAATTTCAAGATCTCCTTATTTGTTGTGTGTGAGATTTTATTCACTCAATTAAATCATCCTTTCAAAATTAATTCAAAGTCTCATGTGAATTTGATTTGAAGTTTCGTAGTCTGGAGTCCTGATTTTCCTGAATGTTAGTACACACAAGAGCAGTGCAAATCTTCTGAATTGATAGGAGATAACTATACATTTGAACAATAATGTTTGGAATCATCAAAACTACATAAGTTCACAATT